>NW_011371381.1:0-32173 GCF_000150735.1 Paracoccidioides brasiliensis
ACAATATTTTCATATATGTTCACAGATATTAAATTTTTTTTAATATTTTTTAGCTCTAGTTAGTTATTTGCATTTATCAATTAGAGCTTCAGACTACTAGAGTTTTGAGTACTTTGATTGATACTTTTTGAATATATTCTTTTTGATACTTAAAAGTATAACATTAGTTATTAATATTATTTTATTCTTTAATATATATTCTAATAATTTAGTACTAATATCTTATGAAAGCTTTTCTTGGTTTTCTTCCTCAATGCTTTTATATGATTTATATTCCTTTTTTATTAGGTTTTTTCAAAGTTGTATTGATTAAATAATAATAAATTCTCAATTACATTATTATCATTTAATTGTATATTAAATTAAATAACTTTATGATCTGATCCTGATACTTTTTTTAAATTAATAAATCAATTTTATAATTTTCTCTCACGTAGTTCTGTAGATGAAAAGATTAGATCTATAATTGATCTTTTTGATAAATTTTATTTATAATTTACTTCTTTATTAAATTCAATAATTAAATTAAATACTTACAAGATCAGTCAATCTATTAATTTATCTAATCTTATAGACTGAGTATAATTATCATTTCATTATGAGTGATGAGTATTAAAATCTTCACTTATTATTGATTATTTATTTACTGATAAGATAGTAAAAGCTCTATTCACTATTTAACTCTCTTTATTTTCCTGTAAAGATTTTTTATTATAAATATTAATTAGTTTAATAGATTTATTTTGATTAAATTCATCTATAATATCACTAATTAGAATATTAAAATTTGATATCATATTATATCTTAAATTAAATTGAAATTTTAAACTCTTTCTAGAGTATATTTTTACTTTAGATTTAACTTAAGTTTTCTTTGATAAAAAATATTAATAGCTAGAATATAAAATTTAAAATTGATATTTAGTATATAAATTTTATTTTTATATTAAATTAAAATTAATTTTCTAAATAAAAGCTATATTTTAATAACAATAAATAAAAATATTACTTCTTTCTATATTATTCTGTAAAAATATAATTTTAGAAAAAAAATTTTACTTTTTTATTTTTTTTATTATAACAAATATTT
This sequence comes from Paracoccidioides brasiliensis, assembly GCF_000150735.1. Taxonomy (NCBI): domain Eukaryota; kingdom Fungi; phylum Ascomycota; class Eurotiomycetes; order Onygenales; family Ajellomycetaceae; genus Paracoccidioides; species Paracoccidioides brasiliensis. The sequence continues at coordinate 1,091 of NW_011371381.1, forward strand.
AAATAACTATATAAAAAAAATTTCTTTCTTTAATATTATAATTTACTATTATTATTGATTATAACAACTTTTATAAGAATTACTTTTTGAAATCTAAGATTAGATATTTTTGTAAAAGTGCTTAAATTAATAGTCTATTTAGTTTTTACTGAAAACTAGTTTCTGATCAACTTTCTACTTGAGAATTTTTTCTTTTAATTTTATTTCTTGACTGAAAATCTATATTATTCTTATTAAAAACTATTTTATCTCTTTAATTCTCTCTTAAAACTTTATTTTTTTTTATTTTTGAAATAGAAAGAATAAATTAAAACTATTGATATATGATTTTTCTTACAGTTCTTACATTTGACTATGATATAAGAACATGATTTTTTTTAAGATAAACTAATAAAATCTTTACAAATAGTTTTTAGGATATAAAAAAAGTAAAAAACTAATAATTTTAATTCTGATTAAATCATAAAAGAAATACTAGTTCTTGATAGAAAAATTAGTAAAAAAATATAATATTTTATATAAAAAATATTTAAAAACTAATTAATTCTATTTTTATTAAAGAAATTTTCTTTATACAACTAGTGTATATCTCAATTTTTCAAAATAGATGTAGATTCAGTATCTAAATTTTTTTTATTTAAGAAAAAGTCGAATTTAAGTAAGATTTTTTTAACTTTTTAAAAAGAAATTTGAAAAAAACACTAAAATTCTAAGAGAAATTTTTCAATATTACTAAAATACCTTCTGTACTAGAGCTTTATTAAATTTAGTTAATGCTTTAATTGATTATAACTGAGTTTTAACTATGTTCTGTTAAGCTTGTTAAAGAATTGATTAAAGCTTAACTCTATAAGATACTTTATAAGTATGTACTTAGTTCTAACTTGCTTCGATTCTTGACTATACTTAGCTAGTTTCAATCTTTAATCTATAGTCTATGAGGGTTGAATATAGAAATCTTAGACTATATATTTTTTACTTTTCATAGATATTCTTTTTACTGTATTGAAGTAAACTTTGATGAGAGCAATGTGAGAAAATACTTAATATGACGAAGGGAAATTAAAATTGACAGAGTTTATAAAGAGCTCAAATGTGTTTTTTTTAAACAATAACTTGATAAAAGTTTTTGAAAATTATCTGAATTGTTTTGATCTAATTAATATCTTAGTAATTCAATTTTTACATTTTTTAAATCAAGTATTGTAGGTTGATGACGAAAATTATTAATGAATATTTACTTTTTAAAGAAAAGTACATTTTCAATAATTAACTTTTTAAATCTTATTTAAATAGTAAAAAAAATTGAGAGACTGATTAATTTCAATAAAAACTTTTAAATAAAAGTATTCTTGAATTAAAGTTTCTAAAATTAACTAAGTTTTAAAAAAAGTATTATTAAATCTAATGAATAAAAACTAAGATATTTGATTTACTGATAATCTTAATGAATTTTATTTTACTCTTTTTTTGTATTTTGTATAGCTGCTTAAAAACAAATACTTTTTTTAAATCAAAAGATAATATTATAGCATTGCTACTGATAATATAAAATAAAATTGATCTGTTTTACTCTTAATCATATTCAATTACTTAGATTGATTCATTTTAATTTTTAATCATCTATATATATTAATCTGCTTATCTTATTTCTATATTTTAATTCTTAGTTTAATATTCTTATTGCAGCTAATTAGATAGATAAATTGAGCTTTTATCTTTTATTTTATCATGTTTTAATTGAGTCATGACACTTTTAGCCCAGTGGTCTTACATTATTGAGTAATTTAAATGAAATTTATTCTATGTTGTTACATCTATTTCATCTGTAATTCAATTATTATAACTCATATCAAATGTTTAGTTCTTTAAAAGTTTATCAAATCAATCTTTTTAAATATCTTTACTCTTAAGAATAATATAAAGAGATAAGACTCACTTCAATATGTTGACTGCATCAATCACAATGACTCATTCTCAATTTCCAGACTGTATAAGCTTTGCCATGTCATAGTACTTAGCACTAAACCAGTCTCATCAATGCTATATATATATCCATCTAAATTTCATGATTATACCTCGGGGTCTTGAACCATCTTTGAATAAACTCTATTATCCTCCCTTACATCTGGCTCTGTTATAATTAAAGTGGTGGAAATAACTGCATTGAAGCTATGCATGGCGTTTAATTAGATTTAATACCCAATTTTTTCCTACTCAGGTGGGGGTTAAAGACTGGGAATTAGAGGTAAGAATAAAATTAGCCATATTCTCAATGAATGCCGGCTGGGGAGTTAATCCTTGTTTATCTAGATTCAGTACTCATTGAGCAATTCTAACCTGTTAAGCTTGGGTTAATTTAATTGAATTCGCGCGTAAAGAGGCTCTGGCTAGCGTATCTTAAAGTCAGTGATAAAGAGTCGTACAAGAAACATCAAATACACAAGCAGCTTCATGATGAACAGAGGTTATTTCTTGCATTTTTATTGTAATTTGGTGGCATTCTTGCGGGTTGAAGTGGCCTACCTAGAGAGAGAAGGAAATATGAATTTGATGAAGACTTGATGAGTCACTAGTTACCTAGTAATCATGCCACTGTGCAACCCACACCTCATGTGAGTGCACTACATCAAAATGATAAAAATCTTGAATCACATTCTCATTATTACACTCTATATCAACAATCAAAAGCTAATTTATAATAAAAAGATTATCTACATCATTCTCAGTATGTGTGTTATCTTTAAATTGATTTAATTCCTCTTCTGTTAGTGATATAAGTGAGTTATTGTCAATTTTTATGAGATTAACTTCAAGTCTTTATTACTTCTTATTCTATTTTTTCAGCTTTATTATTTTTACACTATTGATTTTTCTATTGACATTTTTAAAAGTGAAAACTTTCTCTATTTAAATATAATGATAAGTTGTTTTAGCTCTGTAGTATTTACTAATATTGAGAAAATTCTCTAATTCAGTGATCTATTACTCATTAAATTTCATATAAATTAGACTTACTTTAAATATCTTGTTCAAACAACATGTCAAAATAAGTGATTTCAAATTAAGAGTATCTCTAATACTTTATATAGAATTTTTCATAATATTAATTTGATAATTTAGCTTTTGAATTTTCTTTGATGAGAATGGCTGAGAAGAAGAGATAGATATGTAATCTAAATCATTCTCAACTTCATAAATCTACAGTGAAGAAGATAATAAGATTTACTGCTTATGATGTATATAAGCAATTAAATAGATAGCATAAATCATGTCTGATTCTCTTCTAATAAGATGAGCACATGCTCTACTATATATACATAAAATGATCACTCTATATAATAGGAGCAATCATATAGAATAGAAAATATAAAAAAAATTAAGACCTTTAAATGAATTAGAAAAGGGTAGAAGAATAGAGATGAAATACTACAGTCCCTCTGTTTAAAAAAAAGATTTAGATGCTTTTTCTCTATTCATTTTGATGTATTATTTCAGATTTTCTTTTGTTAGTTATCATAAACCTCTCATCTTCTTTTCTTTTCATTCTTTACATGGTCGCCTGTGCAGTTTTTATGCCATAAAGGCCTTGACAAGCTCAAAGCAGTCCTATGAGAGGTTACCCAAGAGTTTTCAGATGAGATTATTGTATTTCTTTCATTTGATCTGAAGGTAGATTTTCTATTGTTGATTCACTTTTTCATAATCTGTTCAACTTTAAATTGCAGCTAATCATTGACTATTACTGGTTCACACAGTGAGTGATAAGTGTCTGCTCTAATTAAATTTGTCTTTTTCAGATAAATCATAGAGACCATGAGATATATTTATCAATCAGATAGTAGCTTCAGTTAGAGAGCAATATCAGATATTTTCTCAAAAACACAAAATAGATTTATATATAGAAGTGATAATTTTAATAATTTCTTCATGATATAATCTTTCTAAGCTTTCTTAGCAAGGCTAAGAAACACTCAGTCTTCTATGAAAAGGTCAGATAGCTAGTGGATACGGTCAAAAACTTCTACCATTCTTGTCTGAATGAGCATATATTGCTTGAGAACTTCTTTTTACAGAGTTTTGTACTCTGCTATAAACTTCATTGTCATACCATCTTCCTCCCCATTAGCAATTAGCACTCACTATGGTTTAACCTCTATCATAAGCTGAAATGATGAGATTGAGGTAGAATGAGTCATAACTCAGTTAAGAATCTGTTCTATCTGCAGAAGCAGAGTATTCCAATTCATCTCATACTCACTCATTAGAAGTATTTATAGCATGATCTTGACAGTTATATTACTGCACTCACTCTGACCATTTGACTGTAAATTGTAGATGATCATTATTCAGCTTTTAATACTCATCAATTTAAGTAGACTTTTTTAAAAGTGAGAGGTGAACTTCAGATCTCAGTCAGATATAATTGCCAGTGGCAGCTGTCAATAGCATATCATCTTGCTGTAGAAGCTTTTCATTCATTGAGATGCATCTCACTTTTTCTTTCTAATGATCAAAATAATATCATCTTGAAGAACTTATCAGTTGTAGTCAGAATAGTGTTGTAGCTATTGCTGATAAATAATTCAGTAATAAAGTCAATAGAAAGCATCTCAAATAATTCTTTGAGTAATAGAATTGAATGTGTCTTCTTTCAACAAATATGATTCAGTGATTTGACTACTTGGCAGTTGAGATACTATGATATGTAATCTAGAATTCTTCTTTGAGAATGTGGTAGAAAAAATGACTGATAAATAATCTTCTCTGTTTTATGCAGATCTAGATGATCTGCTGTGTCATGACAAATTTAAATATGTTCTGCATGAGTGATTTGAGAATGCAGAGACAAGTACTGTCAAAATATAGAAGCTCATCCTGGACTATGAATGTATGATATCAGTTCTTCTGACTCATTTTGTGGAAAATTTTCTTTAATATTGAATTCTGAGAAAGTTTTCTGCATAATTACTTCTTAATCTCATCAGTGAGCATCATCTGACTAGTAGATATCATACACATATCTGTCAAAGATATGTTTGCTGGCTTCATATCTGAATGTCTCTCTGTCTGATTGATGATAATTTGATAGATATTCTCTTATTCATTCAGACTAATATTCTCTGAATCATCAGTCAAGTTGCACAGCTGAAATAGAGCATCAACATTAACATGTGAGGCATTCTTGCAGTAGCAGATTGTTATCTGTGATAAGTATGAGCTCAGAATCAACACTCAATTCACCAGTCAGCTACTCTGATAGCCTATTGCTAAGGGCTATAGAATGAATACCAGTATGACCTAATCTATAATCACATTGAAATCATCATTTAAGTATTAAGACAGCTTCTGTAGTGCTTAAATAAGCTCAAAACATTTCAGTTCTATCACTCAATATTATTTTTTCACTGTATCTAATCAACAGAAAAGAAATAGAATAAGTCTTTCAACATCATCTGTGTTCATCTAATTTAGAGTAACTTCAATACCTTTTTACTTGCTGAAATATATATGTAGAATGAAAGATCATTTGAAGTCAGAATAGACTCACATCAGAGTGTCTATTAGTACTTGTTTGACTATCTCAAATACTAGCTATGTGTCTGTAATCAATCTTTTATACTCAATTGAATCTTTGTATCTGATCATCTTTGTTTTTATGATATATAAAGCTCTTTGACTTTCACTGCAGTGACTGTTTCTTAGAAGATATGTCTTGAGAGTCTTCAATGCTTCTATCTTATCAGCAAAGAAATTGGCAAAATCACAGCAGTAATTAAAGAGATCAACAACATTTTCTAGTTTATTCAGAGAGTCAGAGAATGTAAAATTCTTAATTGCTTCTATCTTTTTCTTCTGTATGAATATGCTCAGCTACTCAATATGATATCTTAGCAGAGATACTGACATATAAATGAAGTGGCATTTTCTTAGTGACATTATTATCTTTGACTTCTTCAACACAGTAAACATGCTGCTCAGACGTTTGAGATGCTCATCCAGCTCTTGTGAGTATATAATTATATCATCCACATATATGAGTGTGAATTATCAAAGATACTACACTAGAATTTCCTTCATATGTTGTTGGAAGAACTCAGATAAGGTTATTAATTACATGATGATAACTGTGAAATTGCTCTAACCCACAATGAGAAGTGATAAAGATTATCTTAAATTAGTTACTCTTCTCAATTAATTACTGGAAAAAGTCTTGCTGTATATTCATCAAGAAGAAGAGAGTATAACTGCTCAGTAACTGCAGAATATTTCTCTGAATTAACAGTGAGTATGCATTTAGAATCAGTCTTATATTGATTTTTCTCAGATTGACAATCACTATCAGCTTGCTCTTTTTTCATATGATAAATGCTGATGATATGATAGAATTCTTGTTCTCAAGAGAAACTTACTCAATTCTACCATTGTTCAGAAGTGAATTCAGTATTTAATTCATTGTTCTTTAATCTTGTCTTGATAATAAATAAACATGTTGCTTAAGTTCTGAAAAGATGACTTTATTCATAATGCATAATAGCATCTTTGTACTATCTGTGAACTGCTTCAACAAAGACTAAAACAGACAGCAGCTGCAGTTAATTGTCAATTGAACTGCATATCATTTCATTGAATTCAAATGAGAAGATATATCTACATCTACAGACTTCTTTGTCACTGTCTCAGAGACTATTAGCAGGTTTTGATCTTCATCATCTGTTGCAGCTAGATGAATAGTTTTAAATCAGTGAGTGAGTTTTCTTTCCTCTATTGAGAAGATGTATTCCACTACTTGACAGAATTGCACAGTGATAGATATGACTTCTAAATTAGTGAATAAGAGTACTGTTACTTTTGAATTGATTATAACTTGCAGCAACTCAGTAATGTAGCTGATCTTTTATCAGTTCTCAATCTCAGCTTTATCATTCAAAGTACATCTGCAGGTAGTCTGGCATAGAACACAGAAAGTGAAATTTCTTCATCTAAATTGACTGTGACTAATTGAGTGATGCAGATCATGAATTGCTGTCTGATCTGACTAATCTTCTTTACTCTCTCTAGTCAATACTCTTATTCTCTTACTCAGACAATCTCACAGATGACTCTTACTCACATAGAATACTAATTGAAAAATGTCATTATTCAATATTGCATGATGATTTTCATACTAGCAGATGCTAGAGTATTGTTGACTAATATGACATTACAATCTAGATGCTTTACTAAGTAGAGTTCACTCTTCATGAAAAAGAGAAAACTCTTTTAATTTCATATAATGATATCTGAATTAATATATATATTGAAGGTGTCTGACTCTGTGTCAATGCCTCTGATTCTGATACAGTGATTATCTGACATTGAGATAGATGAGTACTGTAAGAAAAATAGTTTCACTATCTTCATATCAATAAGAGAGATTTCAGCATCAGTGTTCACATACATGAACAACTCTCTTCATTGAGTGATCATCTGGATAAACAAAAATATATATGACAGATAATATAAACTATTAATAATCTTTTAATCATTTTCTGAAATGCTATTGACTAATGTGTATGTCTATGTATTAAAAATGGGATGTTCTGAGAGAGAAGCTGCTGCAGCTTCTGCTGATAAGAAGAGTCTCTTAGTGCTCATCTTCTCATTTAATTTTCTACCTCATTATCAGATTCTAGAAAGTCATTTTTTAGATCTGATAATAGGTCTATATCATCAAATTCTACTTGATTCATGACATGGTCACTGATCTCCTTGAAGCATCTGTTAGCATAGTGCAGATCCTCATAAGTAAAGCACTTTGTTACTAAAGTAGATGTGAGTTTGATGAGTGTGGGCTTGAGCAGAGCTATCAGATTAGTTCTACTAATTTTTATTTTCAGCTAATACAGCTGTCATAGTTAGGCAGTTGACTCAATTTGTCAATTGATTTGCTGATCAGTTCTGCCAACTTCTGCTTCTGATTGATGCTGCTGTCATGATCAAATGATTAACTTAGCTTGCTGATCACACTGATGAAATATAAGAGATTTATTCTTGATCTGATATTCTTCTTTCTCATACTTGAGAAGTTGCTGTTATCAATCTCCTCAGATATATCTAGCATCCAGCTCATTATTATGTATACATCTATGAAAATCATATAGATATTCTGTTGACATGAGAAAAATAATCATAGTTAGACTGCTCTTCAATTTCTCTCACAACAAATGCTTGATCATGATTAAATCAGAAATCACTGCTACTTGTAGAAGAGTGATCTTGTAGATGATGTAGATGATGAGTAGTAGCTCACTTACTCTGTTCAATGAGAATCATAATTTCTAAGCTTAATCTCAGATCTCTTCTTTTAAAAGCTGAAACTCACTCTGTAGCTCATCAACTATTATTGCAAGTGAAACTGTCATCTCATTCTAACATTTAGACAATAGCTCATTGTGTCACTTCAGAGCTTTCTTTTTAAGATATAGAGAAATCACTCTGAGAACTGCTGTCTCTTCTTTCAGAGTTATCATGAACTTTAATTATGATGTAAAAGTAGTCACATCTATCTCATCTAAGTTATAAAGTATAAGATCTGTCACTCAGAGCCTCACTGACTACTTCTTATCATATAAAGAGATAATGATTCTGTTTCAGATACTTGTTATTGAGAATGCAGATTGATCATATTCTCTAGCAATGAGTCAATTATCTCATTTTATTCTATTGTTCTTTACATTATATATGTAATGCTCTGTGCTAGCAGTTCTATCACACTCTAGATTAACTCTGATGTGTAAAATTAACTCTCACAGATAGCTTGTTACTCTCAACACTTCTCAACTGACTTCTCTCAGACTTAATCTTGCAATGAATGAGTGAGTGGTGCTGGCACATTCTTAATAAACCTCATAAGTAATTAGTTTCTTCTTTCACTCATTGAGAAGAGACTTGTGAATACAGAGCTGGGATTTCAAATCTATCATTCAGTTCTCTTACTTCTTTAAATGCATGTTGAGATCTGTCAATCTGTTCTTCTACTCTCTTAACTGTATGTCAAGCTCTTCAAACTTCTTTATGATATTCAGTATCACTTTCTTATTACAGTGATCATTTTTTAAAACTGAGTGATCAAAATCTGTAAAGACAGAAGTGATAAACTCTCAATCTCTGACATACTTAATGACTTCTATTCTAAACATCTGAATTCATCAGTGAATAATAGTCATTCATTCTGCTATTAAAGTTTTCTGCATTGTTGCACTCACCTCATTGTATTGCTTTGCAGAGATAGTAAATAGCACTCTCTTTATTTTAAAACAGTTGTAGAGAATGACCAACAATTATAATTCTGTGTATTGACTGTTTTTATTTCTTCAGACTTCTGCAATTGCTATCATGTATTTTTCTGTAGATGCTTGCATGTATTGATGAGAACTGCTGTGATGAGTGTTCTCATTAGCACCTTGCTTCTTGTCAGCTAATCTAGCACTTTATAATCTTGTTGAGTATTTGAAAGCTATCAGAATGACAAAAGTAATTGAATGACAAAAGCATTTATCTTTAAAGCTACTGTGTGGCATTTTATAAGGCAGTTAAGATAGTTATTTGAAGATGATTGAGATCTGACTCAGAGGATGATATCACAGCTAATACTTTTTTTTTTTTTTACAGTAATTGAACTAGTGATTATGAATTAAAGCAACTAACAATTATAAGAGTGACTGATTTAGCAGATCTTCAATTAATTTGATGTGTATCTTGAATTTTGATTGACTTAGCAGATCTTGAATCTTTTAAATAGAGATGAACATGCTATCAATTTGATGTATACAAGTAATTGAATAAATAAAATAAATAATATCTGATTTTCTTCTAATAAGATGGGCAGATGCTCTACTATATATACACACTATAATCACTCTATATGATAGCAGCAATTGCATGGAATAGGAAATATAGAAAAGTTTGAGACCTCTAAGTGAATTAGAAAGAGGCAAAAGTATAGAGACAAAATGTTATAGCTTAAAAGTACTAAGAATTTGATCACAATTTCATGAATATATATTATATTGAGCTTATTCTGCAGCTATTATATTAGATTTGAAGATCTACTGTTGCATAGCTAATGTTAGGGAGCGAATGCGAGCTGCATAAGAAGGAAACTCTCTGCGTTGCTAACTGCTATATAACGAAATACTAAGCTTGATGGAATGAAAGGAGGTGCTGGGGCCTGCCCGGGTTATAACCACCCACATGGTCGTTTGATCACGTGAGAATATTTGGCCTAACTGGGCGCCGAGCTTAATCCGACGTCGAGTCTAACCGGGCACTGAGCCTCGGTCGGGCTCGGCCGGGCGCTGAGCCTAACATCACCCCCCAGTCTAGGGACAGGCATGTCCTCATGCTGGTAGGTCATCATCAACCTCGTCCTTCAGGTAGCTGTCTGTCTCCCATGCCTTCAGCCACTCATCTAGTCGCCTTGGGGGTCTGGCTTTTGTAGGGTTAGCTTCATGGAAGTTGTGTATGATGTGTGGTGATCCTTTGAAGTCATGAGCTGGGTACCAAGATGAGTCCTCATCAAATCCCTTCCAGTGGACTTGATATTGCAGTTTGCCTCAATTTATTTGACTGGCTAATATATGCTCCACTTCTCATTCATTTTCTCCATCTATCTTAATTGAATCTGATGATTTGACAGTTTGTCCCTGGTAGAGGGTCTCTTGAATCTTTGCACAGCTTGTCTGAGGAGAAGATTGGATGAATTTTCATGATTGTGGAGAGGTCCAGTCTATAGATGTTGCCCACCCTCTCTAGGATTCTGAAGGGGCCTGTGTTCTGTGCTGCCAGCTTATGGCTTGATCAGTCAATTCTGTATGATTTCAATGTCAAATAGACAAAATCTCTCACTGTGAAGTCAGGTTCTCAATGATGTCTGTCAGTCTGCCTCTTCATCTGTTCCTGTGCTGTCTTCATGCTCTTGTCTGCTCATTCTCAGATCTCTTTCATCTGTTTAACAAAGTTTTGAGCAGCTCTTCAATTTGTCCTCTTCTCTGTCCTTAGTTCTCTTAACAAAGATCTTCAGTCAAATGATGTTCATGACTCATATTCATTTGCAGCTAGAAAGAGGGAGATTCTAGTGAAGATGTTTGAAGTGACTGCAGAAGCATAATCTATAATGAGTAATCACTCATTTCAGTCATTTTGATAGTAATTAACATATGAGTGAAGATGTGTGACAATATACTGATTTGTTGTCTCTGTCTGCTCATCTGTCTGTGTGTGATGTGCTGTTGAGAGTTTCAACTTTATGTCTAGAATTTCTGTGAACTCATTTCAGAAGTTTGATATGAACTGAGGGCTGCAGTCAGAGACAATCAAGTCTGGTGCCTCATTATAGAAATAGTAGAATCAGATGAATAATCAAGCCAGCTCACAGGCTGTAACTTCATGAGTGGTAGGAACTGAAATTGCCTTCTTGCTTAAGCAGCAGACTATAACTAGAATGGCATCACAGCCACTTTTGCTCTTTGACACATTCATGAAGTTCATTGCAATATGCTGCCATGCTCATTCTGGTATTGATAGTGGCTTTAGCAGGCCAGAGGCTTTGTTTCTTGAGATCTTACTAACTCAGCATGTATGACAGTTCTGAACATAGCATAAGACATCCACCCACCAGGTGGTTCATCAATAGTGGGGGTGAACCAGGGCCAGGGTCTTCCATTCCCCTGGGTGTGCTGTTGAGGTCTGATCATGAATTTTCTTTAGCAGAGCAGCTATAAGAGTTTCTTCCTGAACAGACACTATCAATCTTCCATGGTAGAGCAACATATTATCCTTCATTGTATAGAGGCTATTCTTCTTTCCTACTTGCTGCTGCAGGGGCTCAATTGAGATGACTGTCTTGTTTAAAAACACTATGCATTCAGCAATGTTCTCTTCCTCTGAGGAGTTGATGCTAGCAATATTCATAGAGGAAGTGATCTGAGAGTCAAGAATCTCTGATTCTAGAAGAATTTGCATATAGCTGTTCTGTTGCTTCTTAATCTGCTCAGATCTGCTCAGCATGTCTGCTAGCAGATTGACCTTACCTGGTCAATACTTGATCTCAAAATAGAAATGAGAAAGAAATTCTGCTCAGTGGATCTGATATGTATTCAGCTTCTTGATTGTCATGAAGTATTCCAGTGCATGATGATCAGTGAGAACCTTGAATCATTCTTTCTGTTGTAGTTCCTCAAGCTCAGCTCATCACTTCTGCAATGCTTGAATGACTACAAGCATTTTCTTGTCATGGATCTCATAGTTGAGCTCTGCATCATTCATTGACTTGAAGTAGAAGACCACAGAGTGTCAAAGATTATCATCTAATCTTTGACTCAGTATCCCAGCCATCACTCCATCTGAGACATCAGTCTCAATGTGGGTTTTGTGTCCAGAGTTGAAGTAATGTAGAGTTGGAGCCTCCACCAGCTGCTTCTTCAGTTTCTCAAAGACTGATTGACATTCTGATATCCACACAAATGGAACTGTCATCTTTGTCAACTGGTATAGTGATTTTGCAATTCAGCTATAGTTTCTTATAAATCACTGATAGAAGTTGTCAAATTCTAGAAATGATTGAACATCTTTTACTGTGATTGAGATCTGTCACTTTGTGATGACAGCAGTCTTCTCAGAGTCTGTCTCAATCCCCTCTGTGATAATGATAAACCTCAGATATCTTGTTCTCTGAACAGCAAACTTGCATTTCTGAATGCTAGCTTGCAAGCCTGCTGTCTTTAATCAGTTCAGTATCAGATTCACTTGCTGCTTGTGTTCTTCAAGAGTTCTGCTGTAGATTAGAAGGTCATCCATGAATGCTGTCATGAACTTGTCCAGATAGTCAAAGAAGATACTGTTGACAAACTGTTGAAAGCAGACAGGGGCATTTGTAAGGCTGAAGGGGACCACCTGGTATTTATAGATCCTGTAGTGGGTTCTAAAGATGGTCAGGTCCTCTGACTTAGAGTCCATTCAGATGTGATGGAACCTCTGCTGAATGTCCAGCTTTGTAAAGTATTTTACTCTGTTGAGTCAGTTCATCAGCTCATCTATTAGAGGCAAGAGATACTGATCTCATTTGATCATAGCATTCAGCTTGTGAAAGTCAACACAGAATTGTAGCTTCTTCCCACTACAAGCAATCAGAATTGAGGAGGTGTAGAGAGCTGAACTTGAAATGACAAAGTTCTTTGCTAGGTTGGTTTTGAGATAGGTCTTCACTGCTTCTAGTTCCTCCAGATTCATCTTATATAGAGGCGCATGTTCAATGTCTCAAATGAGGTCAGTGTCAGACTGGAGCTCTATCTTAAAATCAACATTCTTCTGTAGAGGAGGTAATTCATCTGATGCTTTCTTTGAGAAACAGTTCTTCTGATCTTTCAATCATTCTGATAAGTTGCTGATCAGCTCCTCATCAGACTTCTTCTCAGCTCTCACTAAACTCCACTTCTTCTTGAGCTGTTTATCAATTTCATACAGACTGATTATGAAGACTGTCAAGTTCTTGTTCTTCATATAACTGTGGAAAGAAGCAGTCTCAATGAAGTTCATATCCATCATCTGTGGTGCTGTCTCCTCCCAGGTCAGTCTCTGTCTTGTTTTAGATGTCATGGCTGAGCTGGTTCCTTTCAATCTGCAGAGCTGAACCTGATGCTTCTGTCTGATCTTCTTGTCCAGTTTGATCTCTCTTCATTTTGCATCTGTCTGATGCTCAGACTTAGAGTCTGAATGCTTCAGTATTGATTGAGGCACCATCTTCAGCATCAGCTCCACCATCTGTTCAGGGATAGACTGTTCACTTGGTCAAACCAGATGTTGGTTTTTAACATCAAGCCATATATCCTGTGCTGCCAACCACTTTCATCCCAGGATGACAGAGTACTGGCCTAGGTTCATCACCAGCAGAGGAACATTCCGGAATCTCCAGCCATTCACCCAGAGGTTTAGGGTCAATGTGCAGTCTATCACCCCACCAGAGGCATCATTGTATCCCTTCATGTGGCATTTAAATGGAAGTTTCTGAAACTTTCTATTGAAGAATCTCATCAATTCTATAATGTATCAGATATCAATAAAATTCACATCATTTGCTTCAGTATCAGCAAGAGAATTTGTAGAAGTAGCAATTTCATTGTGGACTAACTTAATTGAGACATTAAAACTCTTTCTCTCAATCAAGTCCTTCATCTCAAACCTCTTACAGACTATTGAACTATCTGAGGTGAAGTCTTCTCTCAGACTCACTCTTTTTCTGAATCTGCTGAAGGCTCAGAAGTGTCATTCTCTGTGAGCTCAGTGATCATCTGTTGAGACTTCTGCTTCACAGAGCAGTTTCTGACAATATGATCTTTCTTCTTGCAGTAGTAGCACTGAATATCTGAATGAGCACTCAAGGCTTTCTTTATGATAGAGGATTTTGTGGCTGAGGTGCTGTGGGAAGTTTGACTGTCAGAGGTCTGTGAGGTGTTTTGCTTGAAGATATTAGACTCATTTCTTCACAAGCTCTTTGACTTCTGAGTGACATTGATTGTCTGGAGGATGTGAGCTGTCTGAGCACAGATCTTCTGAAACTCAGCATATGTATTGATGATTGCATTGACTACTGTCACTGTTCTCTGAAGATCAAAGAACAGCTTGTCATTGAAGTCTGTCTTGTAGTCCTCTTTGACAATCTTGACCTCATCTGCCAGATGTAAGAATTTTGTGATAAATTCATGATAATTGTTCTCATTGCACATAATCAGCTTGTGATAATCACTCTTGGCATTTTGCAGCTTGTTAGCATTCTTATATATTGACTTAAGATGCTCAAATATCTCTTCTGCAGTCTGGTATTGCTCAGGGTGGTTCTCTTTCATACAGAGTGCAATGTGATGTGCTGCATTTCCATCAGTCTGGTTTTTGATGTATGCAATCCTCATGCATTCAGTAGAGTAGTGGTCAGTGTTCTCCCAGAGCTTGTTCTTCATCTGGGAGAGTCAGTGCTCAAATTTTGACTTCTTGCTGTCAGTGAGGTGTTTTGGGTCATCAATCTTGACAGATCTTCAGATAGTCTCAGAGGGGGTGACTTCTCAACTTGCTGCTTGATTGCTGACTGTCATGCAGATCAGAGTGTGGCTAAGTTCATTGCATTCAGCAATTAGCTCATCAATCTGACTTTGCTTGACAGCAGTCTGGTCAGTGGCATTGTTCCATTCCATCCTCAGACATGTGATTGTATCTCTCAATATTTTTTCATCATCAAAGATGCTGTCAAAGATTGCTGCTAACTCTTTGTAGACATGATTCTTATCTGAGTGAATTGTCTGTCTGAATTCTTCAAGTGAGATCTGTGATTGATCAGTTGGCCTAGTTAGAACATATCACCAGTCCCTCTTGATCTTTTCAGAAGGCTGGAAGTCTGGGGTGGCCATTCTGGTCTGAGTCTCTCTGGTGGCTAGAGGGGATGAGGTGAGTTGCTGTTGTATGTTGTGCTGTCAGATTCTTGCTGAGCAGGTTCTACTCAATTCTGAGTAGAAGAGATAGGATGAAGCTTAGTATTATGTTAGGAAGTGAATGTGAGCTGCATAAGAAGGAAACTCTCTGTGTTGCTAACTGCTATATAATGAAATACTAAGCTTGATGGAATGAAAGGAGGTGCTGGGGCCTGCCCAGGTTATAACCACCCACATGGTTGTTTGATCACATGAGAATATTTGGCCTAACTGGGCACCGAGCTTAATCCAACGTCGAGTCTAACCGGGCACCGAGCCTCGGTCGGGCTCGGCCGGGCGCTGAGCCTAACAGCTAAGAGACTTTGTAGAAACTGCTATTTTTCATACTTAATAAAATTATAGCATATAGCATAATTAAATACTTTTAAATGATAATAATTTTATTTCTGTAATGATAAACTATTCAAAAATTATAGCAAATAAGTAATATATCATGAAATCTTATATATAATTATCTGATAATGATCTACATATTGTATAAACTTCTTAATGATATTAAATTCATAATTATTTATTAAAAATAATTGATGACTTCTCTTTTATCTCTTTTCTATAATAATATTGAAATATTTAAGCTATTTAAATTCAATCTCATCATTTATAAATTCAGTATTTGATATAGCAATTCTATGTCAAATCTTTTAACATGTTTTGAAGATTAGAATTATTAATAATAAAATAATATGATTACTCATAAATTCATATTCAATAAGTATAATCAAATCTCTTGAAAAGAATAAAAAAATAATGAAATTAACTTTTTTAAAAGCAGTTATAACTCATCCTTCATGTTCTTGTTCTTTTTAAAATTCAATCTTATTGAAGTTGTATGTGTCATAGATGTGGAATTGATACTGTTAAAATAGAATCTGAAGACATTTTAATTATATATTGATATATTTAATATCTTTAATTGTTTTTTTTTAAAAATTTATTGACTTTTGTTTCACTCTCTTATGCTCAGATAGATGTTTAATAAATCTATAAGTTCACATTTTATTGACTTTTGAAGAAGAAATAGTAGAATCTATATGCTGATATCTGAGTATTGAATTTATGAAATCTTCAATATGTTCAGCTGCAAAAGAACAATTCTTTTCATCAAGCAGCTTGACTCAACATTTAATCACATTCTTCTGACTCTCATTTAATCTTTTGTTAACTGAAATCTTTGCAGTATTCAGATTCCTTCCATTAATATGCACTCAGAGACATTGATAAGAAACCTCAAATTCTCATAACAGAGACAGTATTTTGAAATTTGAGTTTTTTTGATGATAAGTGACAGCTTTTTGAATACAGTCTTCAATATTTTTATTCTTATTTGACATTGTGGTGAGTTATTAATTGATGAAGATGATAAAGATATTGAAATTGCAAGATTTTTATCATTTTGGTGTTTTTATCATTTTGGTGTGGTGGTGTGGTTGCGAAGCGGCACGATTAGTAAGTTATCATTTAACCAACTTCCCCTTCTTTTTTTTTTGGAAACGAAAGTTTGGGGATCAAACAACCTCCGTCGTTACTCTGCCGTCGTGTCAGTTGCAGATATGGCGAATTCTGTCCCGAAAGCTGAAGCGAAGCCAAAACCTGAAAGATTGTATGTTTATACTTGATTGATTCCTGTGCATGTCCATATCAGATAGATCAGAGAATATCCCAGTTTCAAAGTTTTAAAGTCCAAATCCAGGATAAAATAAAGAAGCACCCAACCAATTTCTCTTTTATCTTATATTATTAGCAGACAATTCCGAGTTTTGCCAATTTCATAAAATATATAAAAAAGAATGCCAAAAATACTAACCAAGCACAGGCCAATAACAGTTGAAAAGCCCATGCCATATATTTTTGACCTGGGGCATCTTCTAGCCCTTGACCCAAATCCAATCTCTCTCCCCAGCATATCCTCAACCTCCAATGACACAAAAAACGCCTCCCTAAACGCTGCCCTTACCAGCACAGCCCGCGATGGCGCCCAATGTCTTCTCAACCAACTCCTAACAACCTGCCCCATAACCACAACACCGCGCGATGGCATCCTCCTTACTCTACCCCCATGCAATACCCATCTGCCACGCTTCAAATCTCTTCCCACACCCAAACTCCCGACGAAGTGGGAACTCTTTGCGCGCAAGAAGGGTATAGGGAAATATAGTAAGAAGCTTGGTTCTGGGGGTGGGAGTGCGGAGACCGAACGGAGGAAGAAATCGGTATACGATGAGCAGAGTGGGGAGTGGGTACCGAAGTGGGGTTATAAAGGGAAGAACAAGCAGGCTGATAACCAGTGGCTTGTTGAGGTTGATGAGAAGATGTGGAAGAAGGAGGAAGGGCTGAGCGCGGAAGGAAAGGGAATTAGAGGGGAAGGAAGACGGGAGAGGCTTGAGAGGATTAGGAGGAATGAGAGGCGGATGAGGGCCAATGAGAGGAGAGCCGGGAAGGGGCAAGGGTGATCTGTTGAACAAGTGGGGAGAAAGATATATGTCTCCTTAATAAGGAGTGGTGGACTATCGAATGGATATCGTATGACAAAATGGAATTGCATAGGCTGGGATCGTTTTTAATATTTTTAACTTGGCGTTTAATGCGTGTGCTGGGTGTCTGTATCGTCATCTGCGTTTATATCAGCTACAGTGGGGTTATGTTCTTCGTGAGGGTCACCATTATCCGCTTTAATTAATGATTGATTGAACCATCACCTTAACAGTCATGGTAAGAAATTGTTAACCTTAGAGACAGTGCGTAAATGAAGAGCTAAATCCAAGACTTGCCCTGTGATCTATCATACAATGAAAACCAAGCATTATAACCAAGAACGCTCAAGTAGATAAAGATAAGAGTTGTGGAAAAAGTAGAAAAAGCAAGAGAAGATGATGCAAGAGAAGATGCTAACACAAGAATAAATTTAAAGCCAGTGTAAGAACAGTCGAGAACAGAAAACAGCAGGTAAAAAATTAAAATAAAAATTTAATTAAAAAAAATATGACAATGGTGAACTTTTCTCAGATAGAAGTGATAGGTAAAAGCCGGGATCAAAAACTTGCTGTTGCGCCAGAGAATTCTTTGGGCATGATGGAAAAAGGATGGAGGTAGTGATAAAGATTAATGCAAAGACTTAATTAAGAAAGAAATTGAAAAGAAAAAGTAGAAGGAACGCACCAGCAACGGTCCCAGTGCGTAAAATCAAGATAGCAGGAAATTTGCAATAGAACGGGGCGAAATGAAAAATGCCAGGGTCTCCAAGAAATTACATGGAAGAAATACAACCACAAGGTATCAAAATACCTGAGTATGCTGCTGCGCTTGTGAAGTAGGCCATGTAGCTAGTGAGTATGGAGGTTGTTGCGCAAAGACTGCTAGAATGTCATGTTTTGAATGATGTTCATAACTGATGAACAACATTATATTCTCTAACCCCTAGGCCTTTCCCGGGAGTTCAGGTAGTAAACCTCGACAAGCTGATGTAGGCTGACAATGCTTCAGTAGAACAAAAAAGTGTATCCTTAGATCAATTCTATCCCTCGAGATGGATTATTCTGATATCCAAGAAGTGACCAAACTATTTCCCCAAACCCAATTCTATTCCCAGACGAGGTGTTTCAGCCGAGGAGCTCCCCATACATCCCAAAAGCTAGGGATTAAGCAAACCCCAACCGAACAAACGTGAAGTTTCCAAGTTCACTTTTTTATTTTTTTCTTTCTTTTATTTTCTTTTCTTTTAACCTAAATTTTGATGGGTGATAAGGGAGGACCAAGCTCAGGAAGCTGGGACGAATGTGAGCCGTTAATGTTAAGCGGCGTGGGTTTTCGCCCCCTCCTCGGACTCGTTGAGGGGCTGGATGTCTGTGTCCGAACGTCATTGGAATTGGAAACCGGATTCATATTCGGATCCTGGCTACTTCCAGATGAAGACACCACTCTATCCTCAATGACAGCGCTATGACCACCTTCTGTCGCCTGTCTTTCCGCCTCCAGCTCGATTTCCAGAAACTCCTTTTCTGTCCAACAGCCTTGCCAGCAATTTTTCCAATCGCAGACTAGGAATTGAAAGCAAAAACCGTCGATTTTCATACAGGGTTGGAAGCATATGCATAGATTGCGGTAATCCATTTTGTTTTTGTCGACGTAGGAATGGAGAAGGCTCAGGTGACAGGTTATGGCGAAGAGAAGATAATAGTTGAATGGGGGCAGTTTGGATAATTCGTCCTTCAAAAGTTGTGGAGCCGTAGTGGCGCCCATACATTTTTCTGCGATCATTGCCTGCGTGGCCTTGGGGAAAATTTCGTCAGGTAGCTCGCGGAGCCACGCCTTAAACATCGATCCGATTGTGTTGATATCATACAGGTCGGGTTCGTCAAACAAATTAATGTCGAGTTCTATAAAAATATATTAATTAGCTTATATAAGATCACCTAAAGGGCTTAGCATATTGGATAAAACATTGTACCTGAATCGAACCGCCTTTGCCAATGTTTAACATCCTTTCCACTCCCTGGAACCCGATAAAGGCCTTCTTCCTCACAGCCCTTAAAATTTAGATAACTGCAAGGTAAAAGCGGCGTTAGAGAAAATAATTGGCAAGGAATTCGAGAAATCACATACTCAATACATCTCCAGGGGAGGGCAGGCATCCAATACTCAGTTTTATCCTTTGATGCTTCCAATCTTTTCGATATCCTCGTCCGGCGAGTTTGTTCAACGAGGGGGAGGTTGATGATACGGCAAGTATATGTGTCATCAGTAGCCAGCTCACGCTCGTTACTGCTCCCACTTCTTGTGATTTTACCGAAAAATCCTTTCCCAGCCTTTCCCAGACGGTCAGCCGCGCCACTGGACGATTGTTTCAGATTGTTAAATAACGAAGCGCCAGAAACTTGACTCAATGATGACGAAGGAGCCATTGACCCCCCATGGGCTCCACGTTGGCTTTTAGCAAGGACATCATCAGCTGCGCGATCAACCGATCGATTCCTAACCGAGGAGCCCATCACGTCCTTGAACATTTTGTCTGGCTGCAACGGGGCGGTTTTCAAAGGTGGTTGGGAATCTTTATTGCTGTTGCTTATTTCCTCTAGCCGTAGTAATCCATTTGATGGTCGCCGTTGGGGGGAATAGTTTTTGCCAG
Source organism: Paracoccidioides brasiliensis (assembly GCF_000150735.1). Taxonomy (NCBI): domain Eukaryota; kingdom Fungi; phylum Ascomycota; class Eurotiomycetes; order Onygenales; family Ajellomycetaceae; genus Paracoccidioides; species Paracoccidioides brasiliensis. Next base: position 21,734 of record NW_011371381.1, read on the forward strand.
GCGCGGAGGAATCGTCGACTCTAATGGATCGTGTTCGGGTAAGAATATTAGCAAAGCGAGGTTTACTCTTTTTGTTGGCTAAACAAGGACCTTCGGCCACGCTTTGCTTGCTTGAGGCTTGGTCGTCACTCCGGTTGCCTAAACATGCCTCAGTGTTAGATGACATAATTTTTTATATTTTATATTTTTTATTTTTATATTTTTATATTTTTATATTTTTAGATATTTTTTGTTTTCCCCTAGAATAGAAAATGGAAAATTTTTCTCACCGTTTGCTCTTTCAACCCGTCCAGATAGTTCTGGAAGATCTGATGAGGAGCCATTCCAACCTCGACTTGATACAGTTGCCGCCCTATCTTTTGAACTACCTCGACTTGAGGGGAGCGTATCAGCCGGAGGCTTTTCGTAACCATCCGAAGATTGAAGTCGATGACTTGACTTCGATGCCTTGAGGTTGGAGAAGAACGACCTCGACGGGTCTCGCCCATGCTTCGTAGTTTCATTGGGAGAGGGTAAAAATGGCGGCATTGCAGTTATACCTAGAGTTAGTTGCACTTCGTTATTTGCTTCACAAGTGGACAGGCAAGGTGATTGGGGAGCGGGTGACTTCTTCCCCGTCAATGGCTGGATGGTAGAACCTTTGGGAAATTGCAAGGCAGGAGACCTAGGAGACGTGGGGCTTAATGGGCTCAAAGCGTTCGGGCTCAAAGGTGAGTTGTCGTGAGAGGGTTCATTGAAGTTAGATGACCCCAGCTGTAAGGGGGGAGCTTGAAAAGGTTTTTTCGGCATCGTTATGAAGGGAGTGTTGTTTTTACGTGCAGGCTTCGTGTGAGTGGTGGAAACGTGGTCGGAAAAGAAGAACTTTTGAGCCTTCCCTTGAGGGAATCCGTAGGATTGAGGAAAGTTGGAGAACGGTAAGCGAGAGTAAATCAGCACAGCTGGTAGAGAGGACTGTGAAGACGGGCTCCCTCGCTGCGAACTGTGTGAATTAGTCATGTTTGCAGGAAATCTTATCTGACGCAAATGGAGAGATTTCGTAGTCCAAAGAGAATGATGGCATGGAATAAATGTGTATACACACCTATCCCGTCCATCCTTCATCCCATATGTATATGTGGAAGATAAAATCGTAAAATGAGGAATAAATAGAAAAAGGGCTTCTGACGTTTTAGGTCTTTAAAGACGCCACAGCTGGTTCCCCTACCTTTTTCTCCCACCAACGCCCTCAATTGGAGAGCACTACAACGCAGGCAAACCCTAGGTGAACCTGTGTGAGATTTCCCCCAAGCGGGCCGCACGTCAAATGCCGGCTGCAAAGTGAATCGGTTGAATTAATTTACAGCCACTGCACAACCCTCGTAGGATCGTGGAAATGGTGTTTGATAAGGCTAATTACAGAGAAACGAGCGCATTCGAGGGCTTTCGAAAGAGTCGGATATGAAGATAGACAGAGAAGGATATGTCACACAAAGCTATTGGATGTACGACGAGGAATTAGTTTGCGATGCAAAAGAGATTTGAAGTACAAACATAAATGACGCGAAACAGAACTCAAGGGAAGAAAAGAATGCAAGGTCAGCCTTGTCGTAGGTGTCTGGGTCTCAGGCGAACAGTATATGATGCTAGTAAAACAAAAACACAAAAGCAAGTGGATAGATTAGATTATTCATGAACAGGACCCGTTACTTCACTCAAACAAGAGGCTGTCTGTAGCCGTGAATTTGATGCGCGACAGCAATGAAAGGATGGGGACCACGGGCGTTTCGAGAGTGTGTGAGGGAACTGAGGGAGGCAACATACGCAATTCTTATTCGCAGTGAAAAAATGGAATTCCCTGGCTGGCTCTGGGCAGGTAGTAACACGAGAGAACGGTGTTTGAGGGTGGTAATGGTTGAGGGGGGATATTACTGCGGTTTATAGAGGGCGGACAAGAGAGGAGTTGGGATGGAGTTATGTTGACGTTGGGGTACAACAAACGAGATGGTTCAACAGGACAGGGCCAGTGAGGTAGTGTAGTGAAGGGCTGACAGAGGGGAGTGAGATGGGACCGGTGAGTCAGAGACAATAAGATGTATATAAAGAATAATGAGACGGTGGAGGCTGATGGGTATGGTCAGAGGTTGAAGAAACAAAAGATAAAGTGTTGAGGGTGTGTAGTCGAGAACGATGCGAGGTGGTGTGGAGTTAAGGAGGAGAGCTTTTGGCTGTGGCGGTATAGTCAACTCCTCAACACCGAAAACAGTATATAGATATCCCCAAGTCAATTGAAGTCACAGTGGAGATTATTTTTATTTTGTCAATATTGAATGAATATGTTGTTTAGAATTCGATAGAGAATGAAAGCTGAATATACCCCTTAATAAAAGCTCCTCTAGGCAGAAGGTATGTAGCTCTTTCTGCCTGGGACATGGGCAGCATCATCGGCAGCCCCTGGACGTTGGAATCACTCGCCCTGAATTAAAGCGCTAACAGCTGTGGCAGCGCGCCTAAATAATGGTCTGTTAGAGTAACTAATCTTCCAGAGTCCTTTTAAAAAAGAGTCCCTGACAACATAATTATAATAATATGGGCACATTGTTTGAATACACTCTGGCTAAATTTCGGTGCTATTATATCCTCTCACAGCCCCTCCAGGAGTTAATCATTCTATTTATTGTGCATCAAAATATCAAAATATTCATGCTCAATGGCTGCGACATTGCCATTGACTCTTTGATTACATAAATCTCTCTATCTTCCCCTCCCGCACATGTGTGGATGTATCAGCTAGAGATCATTTCGCAAAAAAGACATCTACGGTGGCCTACGAAGCAACCCACACGCAACCTTGATCAGGGTCCAGGGGTTTATGCAGACACAAACCAGTATTTAGCTTTGAAACAAGAGAAAAGCTCCATTCAGCGACCAACCTCGCCTCAGCGGATAGAAAGCCAGAAGAAAGTTTTATAGAGTGATATTCCACCAATGTTGTGGTTCTCCTAACTATCTTGGCTGCATAACACATGTATGAAAGAAATGTAAGCTATGGAAGTTAGTTAAGAATGCCATTTGCATGCTGCTGTCCCCTTCCCCTCCTCCCACCCTTTTGTTGTTCCCCTCTCTCTAACTAAGTTGTATGGGAGGTTGAACCACATTTATATATTGGGAAACTGAATCACTCTGTTCCTGACAAAAGAAGAAGAAAAAAGCAAAAAAAGGAGAAGGTCTTATATAAGTGACAGTTTCATAATGTAATCAATAAGTGAGTGAACCATATAAGCAAGTGAACCACTTCCCACCTTCTATACAAAGAGAATGTCTTCAAAGCCTCAACTATAAAGAAAAACTAGCAAATTACATTATAAATTATTTTCTATACACTTAGAGCATGTACAGACAGTATGCTCAATAATCTCACAGATACTACACTGTGGTGCTGCATGTTTTTGTGATCATAACTCAGTAGTCTCAACCATCTCTGCTCTTATCTATTGATTCTTTATACACAATTCAAGCCTTCTTCAATTCTCAAAGCACTCTCTTGAGCTACATATGTACAGCCTCTTTCTTACTTTCTCTTTTATTTGGCATTTTTAGCTCTTAATTCTCTGTTTTCAGCTGCTAGAATAGCAGTACTGTGCATTGTCATTTGACATTTCTTGACCAGCTGACTTAGAGCATGATTGATTGAACTAAGTGAACTCTGTATACAGTGTTTAATATATTCTTTAACTTTCTCAGTCTACTGCTTCAATTGATGTATATTATGTGATGTAACTGTTACTCAGAAGGTCTGAGAGCTGTAAGATGTCTCTAAGAATGTGAGAATATGCATCATGATATTAAGCTGTGAGAAAACCTGCTCATAATTATATAAAATCAGTTCAGTAGCTCTAAAGTTGCTTTTGATGTTATTCTCAGTCAGAGTCTGCATCTAAACTGCAGAATAGAGACTTGAAAATTTCTTCTTGTCAATATAATTAATTTTAAACTGCATATGATTTTCCATCTGCTGTTCATATGCAGTTTTCAAAGATGAGAAGCAGTCAATATTCAATGACTGAAGAAGATGAAAGAAATGTGATAACATGTAGAGAATAACAATTTGATTCTTAGTGCAAAATTGATCAAATTCAGCTGAAATATGATTTTAATGTCAGTTTAAAATCAACAGTAAATATCTACTCTTTGTACAGAGTAGAATCTTCTTGTTGAATATCTTTTTCAGTCAGTACAAGTTCAGCTGATCAGTAATTCAGTCATTTTTACTAACTTCAATCATTCAGTTGTATGGTAGTCCTTCTGTCTCATATCAGCAGAATTGATATATTTTTTTTTTTTAAGAATAATTATTATATGTAAGACTCAGTCAGTTGTATTGACTTCAGTAATAACAATCACTCATTTCTGATTTTCAGACTGTATAAGCTTTAAATTCTCAGCTCTTTCAGATTCAGTTATCACTTTGATAGTCTCAATTACGTTCATCTAAAACTCTGTTTTATCAAAATTGTAAATATCATCTTTCAGAATTTTGTACTTCACAAATAGTGTTTTATATAAGTCTAAATCACTGGTAAATAATTTCAGAATTCTCATATAGAGTCTGCTGATAATTGTACTTGTATAAGAATCTGAATTTCAGCTTATTATAATAATTGATAAAGTTTCATACTCAGTATTCACTCACTGTGAGTGGGAGATTGAATTCTCAACTGACAAGAAGAAGATTAATCATTTTTCATATAGATGCAACTCAGAAAGACTGATCTTACTCATTCATAATTAAAATTTATTGAGCAAAAGATTCTTTCTCTGTAAGATTAAGTTTTCAGTTCTTTGAAAGTGTGTCAACACATGCTATATGATTATATATGCAATGAGTTAAAGTTGCATAAGAGACTTCATATAGCTTTGCTGCAGCTTGTATACTTGAAATTTGATCATTTTTAAGTGTTTGAATGTCTAAAAAAAGTCTTTCTTCCTGAGTAGAGACTTTATTTCTTTGTGTGATTGACATTTTTGATGAGAGTATTTCTCATTATATGAAGAATGAAAGTGATTTACTCACTTATATGATTTGCTCAGTTATTGATTATATTATAATTAGATAATAACAATTGAAGTATTAGTATGATGAGAACTAGTGTTTTTGAAATAGCTTTGTTATCAAAGATTAATATCTGACAATATAATATATTTACTTCATCTTATTATTTACTCTCTTCTTAAGTACATAGCTCAAGTATTATTATTTTACTCCATCTTAATTTTTAATTAGTTAGTTAGTTACTTAATAATTTAACTTATATAAATATCTAACTTATATTTATTTAAACTCTTTTTCTAAAACTTAATTAAGATATTCACTCATAGCTTAAAAACTTCTAAGACATGATTCATACTCTTGTACTCATACTTTATGTTCAAGATAAATTTTATAGTGAAGTTTATGAAATTTTTCAGAATCTTTAATAATATATCAATATGATACTTATTTTATTACTTTTTTCTCTATTGTACACAACTTGAAAAAAGCTGATTGATTAAGAAACTCATCAAAAGAACTTTATCTTTAAAGTAATAAATAGCTAGAGGTTAGAGTATATTTTAAAAACATCTAATAAAAGTAATAATAATATTGAATCTTATTAATTCAGATATAGAGTTTTGTATTTTATAGCAGTTTTATAATAAGTTAGATAAAATTTCATATTCATTGTCTATATTGACTATATAAGTTTCTATATTCATTCTTATAAGTAAAATATTATAAAATATATTTAAAATTTAAAGAATAGAAGAAAATAAGAAAAATCATGTACTGAGAATATATATGATCAATAATATTCTTTTAATAAAAAGAAATAAGTTTTTCATTTTTAGATAATTCAGAGCAAAAAAGTTAAAAATAATAAAAAATAAAAGTTGAAATAATCTCTCATTGAATAAATAAATATTTCAACAGTTTTGTTGTCATATTATTCTATATCTTTCAAGATTGCATTTTGAAATTTGAGTAGTAATATATAAAATAAGCTTATAAATTATTACTTTATATATATATTAGAATAATACTTGTTAAAAACTATTTTATAAAAGAAAAAAAATAAAAGAAAAATACTCAATTGATCAATTAAATATAATCTTTTTATTTAATATTGAATTAAAAAAAGTTTTTAATTAAATTTTTAAAGAAAGTAAAAATTATCTTTAAAGAAAAAATTTTAATTTTAAATAAATTTAATATTTAATTTATAAAAGTTAAAAATATATTATTAATAATACTTTTATTAAAATATCTTTTATATTAATTTATTATTTTATTTCATTTACTTTTGTAATTATATTAATTTATATTATTTTATAATATTTTGATTTATTTATATTATCATATGAGAAGATATTTACTTTAAATTAAAAAAAAAACCTGAATTAAAATTGAAATTATAAATATATTTTTTATTAAAAAATTATTAAATATTATATTATTCTGAAATAAAACTCTATAAGTATATGAGTTTATTGTTAATATAATTTTCAAGTGAGTAGATTACTCAAGTGAATAGATCACTATATTAAAATATCTTTTTATTTAACTATTCATTTATTTTAATATATAATTATGTTATTAATTTGCAATAAAAATACTTTAAAATTTCTTGAAAAAGAGAGAAAATTTAAACTTACAATAAATACTTTAAAAATATAAGAAATATTCTCAATTTATGAAGCTTCATATATATTTAATATATTATTCTCTATTTTAAATTAACAACTCAATAATCATACTACTTATATGAATCTATATACAAATTTAATAAAATTAATTTAGATTGAAAAGAATAGACTAGTTGAATAAATACTGAATCAAATTAAATAAGTATTTCTTTCACAGCTTATATTTATTGAGAATAAAGTTAGTTATCATTTTATTTATAGAATATTATCATCTTTATCATTAATCTTATTCTATATTGATAAAAACTGCATATCAGATCTAGTGATATATTATTCTAAGCTCTAAACTTATTATTTTATATACTATAATTATAATCAAATTAACTATAAGTATGTTAAGATTATTCAGACTTGATTTAAAATCTTAAAGAATATAATTACTGAGTATAAGATTTTATCAAAAAATATAAAAAATTTCATAAATTAAAGTAATTTCTTGATTTTTAAAAGCTTTTATCATGAGTTCAAGATTTCTCTCTCTTTCTAGGGAATCTGAAGCATTTTTATTGTGAATTGATGGCATAATTGTGCATTGAAGTGGAAGAGTAGTTAAATTAAAGATATTTTAAATTGATGTTACACTCACTTGGGTGTTTGTGCTCACTTGGGAAATACATTAGTTAGTTAACGTAATCCACAAGCGAGCGGGCCACCCAAGCGAGCGGGCCACCAAAATCACCGTATAGTAATTAAGTAGATTTTAACCCAAAATACTCACACTCAACAACCCCTAATTAAATTAAATTATAGTACAATAGGACTAGGGCAGCTTCTTCTTGTATGCCCTACAATATGGCAGTTTGAACATGTTGGTGGCGCCCGTGAACATGGTGCTGGCTCTGGAGCAGCAGGATCAGGGGGTTGAATGACGGGCTGTTCAGCAGGCTCAACAGGTGGAATAATAAGATTCTGAGCCTCTTCCCTAGTTAGGCCTCCTTCGCGTGTAATTCTGCGATTAGATCTCTTGCGTTTTTGCTTCTCTTTCTCATTGGCATTGAATATATCCTGGTATTGCTTCTTCATAATGGTGGCACTGACCATCCCGTATTCGCAGGCCTTGATAATTTGGTCAAATCCTTCCACCAAGCCCTGAGGTGAGCTCTCAAGCCTCTCCCCCATGAGATTCTTGACCTTATTCACCTGTCTATGCAACTGACGCGGGTTGCTAGGTGTTTGTAGGATCCAGGATGACCCTGAGTTGCTAGATTGGCTGGCTGGGGGGGTAGGGGTTCGGAGCTGAATGTTGAGTTGTTGAAGAACTTGATCTGGATCAAATGGGGTTATTCCAGTAGCTATAAAGCCACTTTGAATATTCTGAGACTTGAAGGCCTCTGCGCGGGCTGCAGGATAGGCATCTAGGAAGTCTCCCTTCTTGATGGTGTTGAATCCAAGCCGCATTCGCTGTTCAACCAGACCCCCATAGGCCCGCTTTAACACCGCAAAAACGCTCACATCTAGAGGCTGCAAGAGATGGGATGAATGTGCAGGCATGCACAATGGAATAATCCTATTCTCCTTGCAGATATGGTCAAATTCAGGGGTAAGATGGCTGCCGTGCCCGTCCAGGATAAGAAGTAGATGAGTGCCAACCCTGCGTGGATTTACAGCTGGAATAAACAGCCTAGTAAGCCATCTGATTCCTATCTCATCTGTGGTCCAGCCATTAGAGCTAACATCAAGTCTCCAGCCATCTGGAAGCCCATCGAACCAGCCTTCCTGTAGATTCTGACCCTTAAGGATAATGTAGGGGGGTAGGGCCCATCCTGACGCGTTGACTGACTCGATCGTGGTGACCCATTCACGATTTCCAGCCTGTAGAAGCTTTGCCCGGCCGTAGCGCTCAGCACTGGTAATGACCTTAGTTGTTGCGCAGAGGCCCATTGCAAATCCAGTCTCATCAAAGTTGTAGATATCCTCAGCCAGGATCCCATGCTCAGCAATTGTATCCCCTAGAATCTTAAACCACTCCTGAATAACCTTCCTATCCTCACATTTTGCTCGTTCATGGTTACAGCGTCTGGAATAGCGGCATTGAAGCTCCGTACGGCGTGTAATCAGGTTTGACACCCAGTTCTTGCCAACGTGGGAGGGTGTGGTTGGTGTAGAGCGAAGGGTAAGAAGATGATTAGCCATATTCTCAACAAACACCGGCCGGGGGGGTAATCCTCGTTTAGCTAGATCTAGCACCCATTCAACTAGCAGATTCTCTTCAGCTTCAGTCAATTTGATTGAATTTGCGCGTAAATTCACTCGTGCAGGTCGACCGCTCAGTCGATAACCTAGAGTTGTACGTGACACATTGAAATGACGTGCAGCTTCACGAATTGAGGTTATTTCTTGCTTTTTAATAGCAGATATCGCGAGTTCAAGTCTTCCCTCTATCTCTATAGAGTCTCTTGCTTTTTTTTTGCGAATTGGTGGCATAATCACGCGTTCAAGTGGTTGAGTAGTTAAAGTAGAAGGATTTTGAATTTGGTGGCCCGCTCGCTTGGGTGGCCCGCTCGCTTGTGGATTACATTAGTTAACTATGATATTATATTAGTCATCAAGTATCAACCAAAAGGTGCTACATATTCCTGATGGTCTCAGGGCTTGGCACTGAAGTGGCTCTTCTGCCTCTGACAACAACCTTTTGCAGATTCAACTTCAATTTTAGAGGAACCATCAAACAAGGTGAGTTCACAGAGGATAGTCTCATTCAATTAATTTTTAATTACTATTCATATCATCATTGATTTTTATTTATTAGTGACAACAGACTGAAAAACACACAGCTCCCCTCCTCAACACCTCCAACTAATATAAAGAAAAGGCAAAAATGCCTTCAAATTTCAGAAAATGCAAGCTCGCTTCTTCTAGTACCAATGCGGTACAGGAAATTCTCTTTAATCCCAGTGCGCGACAGGTGTATCTCACAGGCTTTCACAAGCGCAAAGTGCAACGCGCTAAGCATGCGCAGGAGAATGCGGAGAAAAGGGCGAAGGAGGAGAAGAGGGAGCAGAGGCGGAGGGTGTGTATATAAATTTTCTTATTCCTTGCGACTCTATGCCATGTTATTCATATGGTGTTGTCAAGTTGCTAATATATCTCTTGTTTCTATCGGGAAATAGATACGAGAAGAACGACGCACGGAGGTCGAACGGGCCATTGCGGAGAATAAAGCTCTGATGCGGGAAATAAATAGCGATTTTGGAAGTGAAGAGGGTGGAAAGGGTGAAGGGGAGGATGAAGAGTGGGATGGAATTGCTGACCCTTCACCAGTTGATTATGACAAGGAATATATCGATGAGGATAAATATACGACTGTTACAGTGGAGGAGTTTGATACGTCGCGGAAAGGGTTGTGGAGGAAGGATGATGAGGAACAGGAAGATGAGCGGGGTGGGGGAAAGGAGAATGATCACGAGCAAAATGGTCATGGAGAAGAGGGGGAAGACGGCTCGAAGCCACAGAAACGACTCTGGAACAAGACAAATCCGAAGAACAAGAATATGAAGATGAATGATGATAGTGCGGAGCGGTTGAAGAAGAAAAAAGAGATGAAGAGGAATTTCTGGTATGAGAATAAGACCGAACGGAAGTTTACGAAGATGAAAGAGCGGGCGGGGAGTAAGAAGCGGGCTAGGGAGAGGAGAGAGAAGTGATGGCGAGGATTGGGCTGGTTTTATGGATTTGATGGGAGAAATGAAGAATATATTTTAATAACATGCAGTAAAATGG
>NW_011371381.1:32183-35797 GCF_000150735.1 Paracoccidioides brasiliensis
ATGGGTTTGATCGACTTGACAGCTTTGGTTGGCAAGTTGATGGATGTATGTGTGTTCAATGGAGCAACAATTCAATCTCATCAAAAGCTCTATGTACCAGTCAAATTAATAATAATAATAATAATAATAATAATGACTGGAATACGGGGGAATAATAAAAAATGGGCCAGAGGCAAACACTCAGCCGGACAGACACACGCAAAAAGTGGCAGGGCAACGGCTCCCCCAGCGGAGCTATGTATTTGGTGGTTGTTTAACATTTTAAGGCGGGGGGGATGGCAAATGGATAATATCGCTGGCACCAAGGACGGAGGAGATCTCATAATCTCTCAAACACGTACAACAATGCACAGGACAGGGAAAAGAAAATACTCTTGTTGGCAATAATAGTTATGAAGACAACCTTATTGCCACCCTTACACGTTGCCCATTGACGTCTCCAGCTCCTGCAGTTCTCTCTGCAAATCGGCGTATTTCTTGGCCATCTCCTCGTACTTGGTCTCCCATTGGTCCCGGGAAGTCTCAAGTGCCTGGACCTTCCGCTCATAGTGTCCAGCTTTGACGTCAGTTTGGCGGAGCCTATGGCAGAGTGGTTAGAAAAAGGGTGTTTATAATGACTAATATAAATGTAAGAAAGGACAAAGAGACAGATAAAAAGGAACATACTTCTCATTTGTTTCACGCAGAGTCTTATCAGTTTCCTCAGCCTCTTCCTCGAGAAGCTGCACACGCCTTTGCAGGGACTCGTTCTGCGTACCGTGTTGAGCGTTCTCAGAGGCGGCAGACTTGGCTTCCTTCAGATCACACTCAAGTTTCTCGACATCGGCCTCTAGCAGCTGGTTGCGGTGGGAGAGTGATTTGATTTCCTGCTCCTTTGCCAGGTTTTCCTGTTCGAGACTCTTCACTTTGATCTGCAGCTCCTGGACCTTGGCCTGGGCCTCGTCGGCTTCAAGGCGTAGGGTGTTCATTTTCTAGATGTAAAGAAAACAATATGTAGCATCAGTACCATACTATTGCAAAAATGAAACATACTGATAAATAAATAGCACATAAATTGGGTACACCAGCGGGTAAATTAGTGGCATATTTGTCGTAAACAAAAGCAAAGGGAAGCTCTGGTAAGACCCATGGCTACCCCGCTGTAGTGGAGGAGGAACTGACCTCCTTGATTCTATCCATGTTTACGTTAGTAGGGAATATGGAGCTGAGCCGGTAAGAAGTCAAGAAACAAATTTGCTCTAACAAGAAGGCCAAAGGACGGGATAAGTGGTTGGAGGTGGATAGAGAGCGATACAAGAGTGTCCAACAGGCACCGAGATTGTTTTCAGAGATATATCGAGTCGAAGGTGAAAGGGTATGATCGGTACAAGTTCAACTTTAGTTACCACTCAGCTGGATGAAGTAAGCAAAGTGAGGCACCTGGCCCAAAGCAGGCAGAGCATACAGATCAGTCGACCTCGCTAAATGGCTAGTCTGACCTTCCCCAACCTGACTGCACATTCATATCAGAGAGAGCATACAGATCGAACGACTTCGCTAAAAGGCTTGGCTGACCTCCACACGTGACTACACATTCAAATCAAGGATGCATGTATAAAGAGAGGTCAGATGGTAAAAACATTATCAAAATAGTTTCTTTTTATAATCATCTATAGTATTTATTTGTCAACTACTTTTCAAGTACTTTAAAACATATCTGCAACTGAAATAAGATATTATTTTCTCAGTTATATAGAATATATGATGTGATTAAAGATCAACTATGAAGTATAAATATAGAAAATATAAATCACAATAATCTTTAATTTTAAAAGAAAAATCTAAATTCATTAATAGATATCACTATGAATAAACTATCAAAAGAAGAGGGAAAAACTGTATATATCTGAAAACTTATACAGATAAATAAAAAAACTCATTACTGATATACTTAAATAATTTAAAAAGTAAATAAAAACAGTTAAGAGCTGATATAGCAGTTAAATATTTTAAATTAAATTCAGAATATAAGATGTTTTTATAAAATCTAAAAAAAAAATATAAAGTTTATAATATTAAATTACTTATAATTCAGAAGGCATTTAAAATAGCTTATAAAATAATCTCTTAAAAAGTAAATATTGATAATATTTAAATATTTTTAAATAGTTAAACAATATTGAAAAGACTTTAAAAATATGAAATTTGAAGTAATTAAATAAATTTTAAATTAATTTATAGTGAAAAGAATTAAAATTAAGAATAAAAATATTCAAATTTATTTATATTAAATATTTACTTATATAGATATTTTAGAAATTAAGAAAAAAAATTTAATAGTAAAAATTAAAACTAAAAATTAAAAAATAACTTAAAGAATTATATTCTAATTATATATTTAAAGAAAGATTAAAGAATTATATTTTAATAAATAAATAAAAATTTAAAAAAAAGCACCATATATATAAAATGTAAAATAAAATTAAAGTGAAAATCTATATTAATAAAGTGTAAAAATAAAATATTTTTCATTATAATATAATTATAACTTGAATATGACTATTTGAAATTATATATAAAAATATTTTTAAATTTTTTGAACTTTAATAGATATGATTTCTATAATATAGTTAAAAATTCAAATTATATACTAAAGAATTGCTTATTAAATAATGCAATAAAAAAATTAATAGAATAATATTTAACTAATCAATTAAATATAATTTTTTTATTTAATATATATTGAATTAGAAAAAAAGTTTTTAATTAAGTTTATAAAAAATATATAAATTATTTTTAGAGAATAGAATTTAATATTAAATGAATTTTAGTATTTAATTTATAAAAATTAAAAATATATTTTTTATAAAACTTTTATTTAGATTTTTTTTATATTAATTTAATTTAATTTAATTTAATTTATTATTTATTTTATTTAAGTTAAAAAAGAAATTGAATTAAAACTAAAACTATAAATATATTTTTTATTAAAAATTTATTAAATATTATATTATTTTAAAATATAAATTTTTAACTATATAATTTAATTATTATTTATTAATTAAATTAATAAAATAGTTATATTATAATTTAATTAAATAAATATTATAATTACTAACAGAATATATATTAAATAAAGAATAATAATAATAATAACAACTAATAGTAAAGAGATATTTTATTTATATTTTTTATAAAATATAATTATTTTTTACAATCAGATAATATTTTTATAAAATTAAAATTAAAATCATTTAATAACTATTAATATAATAAAAGTTTAAATAAAAATATATGAATTGAGCTATAATTTATAAAATAATTCATTTTTTATTGATAAGAACTAATCAATTAATTAATATATATAAATATCATATAAAATAATAAAGTTATCAAGTAATTATACTTAATAAAATTTTTATAATTCAGTTTATATAATTATATAAATTACTATAATTTAAAAAAATTTTGATATTTTTTTTCTATTATCAAATTTAAAAATTTTTTATATAGTAGTTAGTAAATATAGAAAATCTCTTTCTATATAGTTTATATTTACTCTTTAGAATAATATTAAAACTTTTTTTCTATTTTTTTGGTCAGGATATAATAATGAAAAGATAGTTATAGTATAT
>NW_011371381.1:35807-99419 GCF_000150735.1 Paracoccidioides brasiliensis
TTAATTTACTTTATTTCAAAAATTAATTTGTTTCAATTTTTCATTATATTTAATTGCATAAATTAATTTGCTCTAATTCTAAACTATTTGTATATATTTAACTACTTATAGTATTTCTATATTTTAATTTTTAGTTTAGTATTTTTATAACAACTATCTAATAGATAAGTAAATTGAGCTTTTATCTTATTATTATTATATATATAGACTGAGTTATAATAATAAGTTTTTAAATACTCAGTATGATCACAACTACTAAAAAGTTCATATAGATATTGATATAAACATAAAGTCTGTTTACTGATATTTTATAGCTTACAATAAAGAGAAGTTTAGTATTATATCATAACTTAACTAGAAATATGATGATAATAAAATAAAAGTTTAATTTATTTATTTAACTATATAGCTATAATAGAAATACTAAACTAAAAATTAAAATATAAAATAAATAAATAATTTAATATATATAAATAATTAAAATTAAAGTAGATTAATTTTATCTTATATTATCATCAACTATACTAATAATTGATATTAAAATAAATCAATTTTATTTTATATTATCTATAATTATACTATATTAATAACTTATTTATCTTTATATTTATATATTTTTTATATAAAACGCCACTTTTTAGTATAATATATATATTAGTATAATAATATTTTATAATAACTTATTATCTACTTAATAATTATTTATTAAATAATTATAAAGTATATATTTTTTATTATTTTATTATATTAATAGTTTGGGTATTTTAATAAAAAAAAATAAAAAATTGAAATTATTATTATTATTATTTTTATTATTTTTTATATTATCTAAAATATTAAAAATTTATATTATTTAATATTAATAATTAAATTATTAAATAATTACTATATAGCTATAAATTACTTATAAATTATTTTTATTAAATTTTTAAGATTAAGTAATTATTAATATTTTAATTAAAAACTTTATATTATTTTATTAAAGTATATACTATCTGAAATTATTAATTTTAAAGTATTTATACTAGCTGCTTCTTAACTGCTTAATAATTAGTTAAAAATCATTTATCAATTCTTAATATTATTAAGTTATTTAAAGCAGTTATTAAATATTTACTAAATGATTATTAAATAGATTTTAAGTATTTATAATTTAGAAATATAAAGTATAAAAGTATATTAAATCATTTAATTAAGATAAATTATATAAATTTATCAATTTTATTTTCATTTTATTTTTTTCTCTATTTTTTTTTAAATATTATTGATATTTTTTTTTCAATAAAATATATATAAATAGGCTTAATGTTATAATAAAAGTTTATAGAATAGTTTTATTAATATAAAAACTATATAGATAATAAATAATTTATAATATATTATAAAAAATTTATCTGACTAATGTAATTAATTATTTAGTGAGATAAATTATTTACTGAGATAGATCTTCATCATTTAATATCTTTCTAATTGAATATCATTATAACTAGATAGTGAAATCAGTTAATTACATTATAAATTATTCTCTGTATGCTGAAAGTATATATAAATAATATATTTTATAACATCACATTCACTGCATTATAACACTGTTTATTTTTGTGATTATTTATCAAACTGCTCTATTATTTCTCTTTTCTTTGAAATGTATCTTTATATACAATTCATTTTTTCTTGAGCAATCAAGCTCTCTTTCTAATTTATGTATATATGATATCTTTCTCACTTTCTCATTTACTTTACATTTACAGTCTTTAGTTTTTTATTTTCTCTTGTTAAAATAATAGAACTATGCATAGTTATTTAATATCTTTTAACTAGCTTTTCCAGAGCTTGATTGATTGAACTGAGTAGACTCTATATATAGTACTTGAGATATTTCTTAATCTTCTTACTCTAAAGCTTCAGTTATCATATATTATAAGATGTGATAGTGACTTAGATGATTTGAGAGCTATATGAGATCTTTGAGAAGATTGATGTATATATCTGAGTATTAAGCTGAGAAAGAATTTACTTTGAATTGTACAGAGCTAATTCTGTAGCTTTAAATTCACTCTGAATATTCTTTTCACTCAGAGCTGCTGTATGAACTGAAGAATAGATAGTTAAAAACTTATTCTTATTAATATAATTGATGTTAAGTTTCATTCTCTTCTCAATCTCTTTTCTGTATACTTGCTTCAATAAGAAAAAATAAACAACATCTAAAAACTGTAAGAGATAAGAGAAATAAGCTGATATAAAAAAAGAAATAATCAAGTTTTGAATATAAAACTGATCAAATTCAAAATCATTATGACTGCCATGTTCATCAAAAATCAAGAGTCAATATTGACTGATAATATAAACTTGAGTATGTTTATTGAGTATCTCTTTAAGCTAGATCAAATCCAGCTTATCAGTTGTTCATTCATTTTCACCGATTTCAATCCTTCAGTTATATAGTAGCTCATTCTCAAATCAAATAGTCTGATATAACTTTTTCTTGAGAATAATCATTAAAGATAATGATCAGTTTGTTAAATTTACTTTCTCAATAATAATAACTCATTCTGTATTTTCAAACTGTACAAGCTTTAAATAAAGAGTCTTCTCTAACTTAGTAATCATCTTGACTGTTTCAATAATTCTCATATGAAACTTAGTCTCATCAAAGTTGTATATATTTCTCTATACAATATTATATTTCTGAATAGTATTCTATACAAGCTCAAATCATTCTTGAATAATCTTAGAATCTTTATATAGAGCTTGTTGATGATTATTCAATCAGAAGAATTAAATTTTTAACTTAAAATAATGATTAATGAATCATTTAATTCAGCTTTCATCAACAGTTTTTGTTAGAGAGTGAATGCGAGCTGCATAAGAAGGAAACTCTCTGCATTGCTAACTGCTATATAACAAAATACTAAGCTTGATGGAATGAAAGAAGGTGCTGGGGCCTGCCCAGGTTATAACCACCTGCATGGTCATTTGATCATGTGAGAATATTTGGCCTAACCAGGCGCTGAGCTTAATTTGACGTTGAGTCTAACTGGGCACTGAGCCTCAGTTGGGCTCAGTCAGGCACTGAGCCTAACATCAGGTCTAGAGACAGACATATCCTCATGCTGGTAGGTCATCATCAACCTCATCCTTCAGGTAGCTGTCTGTCTCCCATGCCTTCAGCCACTCATCTAGTCACCTTGAGGGTCCAGCTTTTGTAGGGTTAGCTTCATGAAAGTCATGTATGATGTGTGGTGATTCTTTGAAGTCATGAGCTGGGTATCAAGATGAGTTCTCATCAAATCTCTTCCAGTGGACTTGATATTGCAGTTTGCCTCAATTTATTTGACTGGCTAATATATGCTCCACTTCTCATTCATTTTCTTCATCTATCTCAATTGAATCTGGTGGTTTGACAGTCTGCTCTGGTAGAGAGTCTCTTGAATCTTTGCACAGCTTGTCTGAAGAGAAGATTGAATGAATTTTCATGATTATAGAAAGATTCAGTCTATAGATGTTGTTCACTCTCTCTAGAATTCTGAAGAGGTCTATGTTCTGTGCTGTTAGCTTACATCTTGATCAATCAATTCTGTATGATTTCAATGTCAAGTAGACAAAATCTCTCACTGTGAAGTCAGATTTCTGATGATGTCTGTCAGTCTGCCTCTTTATCTGTTCCTGTACTGTCTTCATGCCCTTGCCTGCTCACTTCCAGATCTCTTTCATTTGTTTAACAAAGTTTTGAGCAGCTCTTCAATTTGTTCTCTTCTCTGCTCTTAGTTCTCTTGGCAGGAGCCTTCAGTCAAATGATGTTCATGACTCATATTCATTTGCAGCTAGAAAGAAGAAGATCTCAGTGAAGATGTTTGAGATAACTGCAGAAGCATAATCTATAATGAGTAATCACTTATCTCAGTCATTTTAATAGTAATTAACATATGAGTGAAGATGTGTGACAATATACTGATTTGTTGTCTCTGTCTGCCCATCTGTCTGTGTGTGATGTGCTATTGAGAGTTTCAACTTTATGTCTAGAATTTCTGTGAACTCATTTCAGAAGTTTGATATGAACTGAGAACTGCAGTCAAAGACAATCAAGTCTGGTGCCTCATTATAGAAATAGTAGAATCAGATGAATAATTGAGCCAGCTCATGGGCTGTAACTTCACAGATAATAGAAATTGAAATTACCTTCTTGCTTAAGCAGCAGACTATAACTAGAATGACATCACAGTCATTTTTACTCTTTGACACATTCATAAAGTCCATTGCAATATGCTGTCATGTCTGTTCTGGTATTGATAGCAGCTTTAGCAGGCTGGGGGCTTTGTCCCTTGAAATCTTACTAACTCAGCATGTATGACAGTTCTGAACATAGTGTAAGACATCCACCTGCCAGGTGGTCCATCAATAGTGGGGGTGAATCAGGGCCAGGGTCTTCTATCCCTCTGGGTGTGCTGTTGAGGTCTGATCATGAATTTTCTTTAGCAGAGCAGCTATAAGAGTTTCTTTCTGAACAGACACTATCAATCTTTCATGGTAGAGCAACATATTATCCTTCATTGTATAGAAGCTATTCTCCTCTTCTACTTGCTGCTGCAGAGGCTCAATTGAGATGACTATTTTGTTTAAAGACACTATGCATTCAGCAATATTCTCTTTCTCTGAGAAGTTGATGCTAGCAATATTCATAAAGAGAGTGATCTGAGAGTCAAGGGTCTCTGATTCTAGAAGAATCTGCATACAGCTGTTCTGTTTCTTCTTAATCTGCTCAGATCTGCTCAGCATGTCTGCTAGCAGATTGATCTTATCTGATTAATACTTAATCTCAAAATAGAAACAGAAAAGAAATTCTGCTCAGTGAATCTGACATGCATTCAGCTTCTTAATTATCATGAAGTATTCCAGTGCATAATGATCAGTGAGAATCTTGAATCATTCTTTCTGTTGTAGTCTCTCAAGCTCAGCTTATCACTTCTGCAATGCTCAGATGACTGCAAGCATTTTCTTGTCATAAATCTCATAGTTGAGCTCTGCATCATTCATTGACTTGAAGTAGAAGATCACAGAATGTCAAAGATTATCATTCAATCTTTGACTCAGTATCCCAGTCATCACTTCATCTGAGGCATCAGTCTCAATGTGAGTTTCACATTCAGAGTCAAAGTAATGTAGAGTTGGAGCCTTCACCAGCTGCTTCTTCAGTTTCTCAAAGACTGATTGACATTCTGATGTCCACACAAATGAAACTGTCTTCTTTGTCAACTGGTATAGTGATTTTGCAATTCAGCTATAGTTTCTTATAAATCACTGATAGAAGTTGTCAAATTCTAGAAATGATTGAACATCTTTTACTGTGATTGAGATCTGTTACTTTGTGATGACAGCAGTCTTCTCAGAGTCTGTCTCAATCCTCTCTGTGGTAATGATAAATCTCAGATATCTTGTTCTCTGAACAGCAAACTCATATTTTCAGATGCTAGCTTGCAAGCCTGCTGTCTTTAATCAGTTCAGTATCAGATTCACTTGCTGCTTGTGTTCTTCAAGAGTCCTGCTGTAGATTAGAAGGTCATCCATGAATGCTGTCATGAACTTGTTCAGATAGTCAAAGAAGATACTGTTGACAAATCATTAAAAGCAGACAGAGGCATTTGTAAGGCTGAAGGGGATCACTCAGTATTTATAGATTCTGTAGCAGGTTCTAAAGATGATCAGATCCTTCAACTTAGAGTTCATTCAGATGTGATGGAACCCCTGCTGAATGTCCAGCTTTGTAAAGTATTTTACTCTGTTGAGTCAGTCCATTAGCTCATCTATTAGAGACAAGAGATACTGATCTTGTTTAATCATAGCATTCAGCTTGCAAAAGTCAATGCAGAATTGTAGCTTCTTCCCACTACAAGCACTGTCATCTGTTCTGAGATAGACCATTCACTCAGCCAAATCAGATGTTGGTTTTTAACATTCAGTCATATATCTTGTGCTGTCAACCACTTTCATCCCAGGATGACAGAGTACTGGCCTAGGTTCATCACCAGCAGAGGAACATTCCGGAATCTCCAGCCATTCACTCAGAGATTTAGAGTCAATGTGTGGTCTATCACCCTGTCAGAGGTGTCATTGTATTCCTTCATGCAGCATTTGAATGAGAGTTTCTGAAACTTTCTATTGAAGAATCTTGCCAATTCTATAGTGTATCAGATATCAATAAAATTCACATCATTTGCTTCAGTATCAGTGAGAGAATTTGTAGAAGTAGCAATTTCATTGTGAGCTAACTTAATTGAGACATTAAAGCTCTTTCTCTCAATCAAGTTCTTCATCTCAAACCTCTCACAGACTATTGAACTATCTGAGATGAAGTCTTCTCTCAGACTCATTTTTTTTCTGAATCTGCTGAAGGCTCAGAAGTGTCATTCTCTGTGAGCTCAGTGATCATCTGTTGAAACTTCTGCTTCACAGAGCAGTTTCTGACAATGTGATCTTTCTTCTTGCAGTAGTAGCACTGAATATCTGAATGAGCACTCAAGGCTTTCTTTATGATAGAGAATTTTGTGGCTGAGATGCTGTGAAAAGTTTGACTGTCAGAGACCTGCAGAGTGTTTTGCTTAAAGATATTAGACTCATTTTTCTGCAAGCTCTTTGACTTCTGAGTGACATTGATTGTCTGAAGAGTGTGAGCTGCCTGAGCACAGATCTTCTGAAACTCAGCATATGTATTGATGATTGCATTAGCTACTGTCACTGTCCTCTGAAGATCAAAGAACAGCTTGTCATTAAAGTCTGTCTTGTAGTTCTCTTTGACAATCTTGATCTCATCTGTCAGATGTAAGAATTTTATGACAAATTCATGATAATTGTCTCTATTGCACATAATCAGCTTGTGATAATCACTCTTGACATTTTGCAGCTTGTTAGCATTCTCATATATTGACTTGAGATGCTCAAATATCTCTTCTGCAGTCTGATATTGCTCAGAGTGGTTCTCTTTTATACAGAGTTCAATGTGATATGCTGCATCTCCATCAGTCTGATTCTCAATGTATGCAATTCTCATGTGTTCAGTAGAGTAGTGATCAGCATTCTCTCAGAGCTTGTTCTTCATCTGAGAGAGCCAGTGTTCAAATTTTGACTTCTTACTGTTAGTGAGGTGTTTTGAATCATCAATCTTGACAGACCTCCAGATAGTCTCAGAGAAGATGACATCTCAACTTGCTGCTTGATTGCTGACTGTCATGTGGAATAGAGTGTGACTAAGTTCATTGCATTCAGCAATTAGCTCATCAATCTGACTTTGCTTGACAGCAGTCTGGTCAGTGACATTGTTTCATTTCATTCTCAGACATGTGATTGTATCTCTCAACATTTTTTTATCATCAAAGATGCTGTCAAAGATTGCTGCTAACTCTTTGTAGACATAATTCTGATCTGAGTGAATTGTCTGTCTGAATTCTTCAAGTGAGACTCATGATTGATTGATTGGTCTAGTTAAAACATATCATCAGTCTCTCTTGATCTTTTCAGAGGGCTGAAAGTCTGAGGTGGCCATTCTGATCTGGGTCTCTCTGATGAGTAGTAAGGAAAATGAGTTGCTGTTGTATGTTGTGCTGTCAGATTCTCACTAAGCAGGTTCTACTCAATTCTGAGTAGAAGAGATAGAATGAAGCTTAGTATTATGTTAGAAAGTGAATGCAAGCTGCATAAAAAGAAAACTCTCTGTGTTGCTAACTGCTATATAATGAAATACTAAGCTTGATGGAATGAAAGAAGGTGCTGAGGCCTGTCTGGGTTATAATCACCCACATGATCATTTGATCACATGAGAATATTTGGCCTAACCAGGCGCTGAGCTTAATCTGACATCGAGTCTAACTGGGCACTGAGCCTCAGTCAGGCTCAGTCAGGCGCTGAGTCTAACAGTTTTTGAGTTGAAAGAGTTATCTTAATTGATAAGAAGAAAATTGACTGTTTCTTATACAGTGCTTACTCAGAGAAGCTGATCATATTTATTCATAAAGATTATTCACTAAATAAGAAATAATTTCTCAATAGAAATTAGTTTTTAATTTCTTAACTGAGAGTTTTCTCACATTGTACAGCTGTGAAATTGATAACAAAAAGTGAAATAAAAGATGTTGTACAATCTGACAGCAGCTATAGAACTAGAAATTTAATTTTTTTTAACTGCTTCAATAGCTAGAGTAAGACTTCTTTTCTTGTATAAAGAATTATTATCTTTGATTGCTGACATTTTGACATTTAATCAATTAAGTAGTTAAACACATTGCATAGTGAAGATCTGTCTCAGTAGACAATTTGTCTCATTAGATGATTGATTATATTAACTAAAATAAAATCAGATTAAATGACAAAGTAAGTCAAGTCTTTTAGTGAAGTTGACTTATTTATATTTGAAATTAAGAGCTGTAAATGTATAGAGAGAGATCAGATGATGAAAATAATATTATAACAAACTATGTATCAATACTATCATAAATTTATCTAATTTATCTTTTATTTATAATTTTCTTTAGTTCTATTAAATATTATTGACATTTTTCTTATTTCATTTTGCTGTGAAAACACCTAGAAATAAGCTTAACTAACTGATAAAAAGAGATTTCTTTAGAATAGTTTTGCTGCTGTAAGGATTATGTGATTGAAAAATGATTTACAATGTATTCTAAGAGGTCTGTTCTGGCTAGAATAGCACATTCATGATGTTTCAGTAGTGCGCTAGACTATATTAGGCATTAGCTGATTTAAAAAGTACCACGTGACTATTCTTTAACATGCGATGACGTATGTTATGGATGTTACCTCAGCAACCAACCACCCAAAATAAATGCTTTCATCGATAACGCGGGTGACAGCAAACAAGTAGACGAGATATTCAACTACTATATCTATTCACTGTGCCCTACTTTGCCTAAGCGACGTGCATTTATCCCTCATCCACAATTAGATTTGTCTTCTGCCACCTAGCAATTCGGTGGGTTAGTCTGCCGGTGTAATAGAATCCCCCAAAAGTCATCCATCAATCAATCCTCAAAAGATGTTCGCCGCAAGAGACCAAGAAAACCTTGTCCGTGCCCACAAGATGGCAGCTGTTTCAAAGCCGTTGAACCAGGGTACTAGGCAACTTCAGCCAAAAACTCCGGGTACCAGAGTACCCAAAACTCCATTTAAAGTACCATTGAATGACGAGAACAATCCCCTGACCTTTGGGGGAGGAAAGCAAACGCTGAAGGACAATAACAATGGACAGAATGAAAACCCGAGGAAATCGGGGAAGTATGGCATTGCAGGCAAAAATGCATTGGTTACGCCAATGTGTGAGTTTGTCTGAAATTTCAGTATTCAGCTTTAACACAGGGTACTTGGAGCTGATCTCATGTCTATTTTCTGACAATCTTCAGGCCAGCAGAATCGTGCTCCTCTGGGGATAAAAACGACGAATGCAAAAGCAAAGGGATATCAAACTCCGGCAGCACCCGTAGGCTCATCAAGATATACAAAGACAACAAAACGCTCGTCTACGACCCAAAAGCTTAAGCAGAATGCCCCTGAAGTTCAACAATGTCAGTCAAAAACGGCTGCTCCGGTGGACATCGAGGAAGATGTTAACGATATTGAATATATGCCTCCAAGGCCCATTGGTTTGTTCTATCGTCTCCTGTCATTGATAACTAGTTAGACAGTTCCTAATACAACTCGTGTATTTCCCACAGCACTACTAGATCCTCCCGAAAATATTCCCTATGACACAACTTTCCCACAGTTCAAAGGCAAGAATTTCACTCGAGGGTGGCACAAGCTATACCCTGATAATGAAGTTGGCGAAGATGGATTGACACGCAGGCAGCGGGAGATGAAAAGGCAGCAAGAGGAATACGATAAGCAGATGGAAGTCATGATCCAAAAGGAAATTGATAACATGGAGCTGCTGGGAATTAATGTCCGCCAGTTCCCCGATGAGCCATGTGCGGAAGATATAGCTGTGGATATTATAAGGAAACAAGTACAGAAGCAACAGACATCGAAGGTAATCGTTGTCGACCGTTCACTATCAACTATCGAATCCCGTACCGCTGCGAGACTGCTTTCCCAGCAGCAATCACGGCCAACCATTATGCCTGCTCCCGCGTCCTCGCCAACATCAACATCAACGCCATTCCCAAAATGCAAACCTAAACCTAAGGACAGCTCCACGCCCAGAATCAGATTCTCGTCTGGTTTGTTTCCTCCCATGAAGCAACCTACTCCGACAAATCTCTCAACAATGTGCCAGGTCGCTGCCACGGCCAGTTCGCGAACGACTGTTGGATATTCCAGGGGCCGAAGCGTAATATCCAATTTACGGCAAAAGCCGACCAATGCTGCTAATAATAAACAAAGTGACCTGCAGACAAATTCGAACTCGAGCAAGTCTGATATTCTTTCACCTGCTAGATATATGGAGTTGTACGGTAACCCGCCCTTTGGCAGTGAGATGTGGTCACGGTGCAAGGCTGCGGGACTATTCGACAATGAAGTTACTGATGCTGAGCTGGACGCTTTCCTCGAGGAGAAACCCCCATTTCCCGAGGAGGATGAAGAATACGCTAATTTTCAACTTACGTTGTGAAGGTATATTAGATTTTCTTTCTACGTGCCTTTTTTTTCTTCGTCTTTCTTTTCTGCCTTTGGGAATTCTGAACGACATTACGTTGAGTGGGTTGCTATCACAGGGTTTGGCTGATGATCTGGTGTTATGAATTGGTATAGCCTCCTTTTTAATCAAATTTATATATATTGTAACGCATTTATTCTGGGGCATCATTTGACTTTTTTTCTATTTTGCGTCCAAATTCCATAATACCTGTGTAAAAAGTTGTTGACCTCCATGTTGAAGTTGGGTATCTATGTTTCAACTTCACTCACCTGGGAGAAATCGGCGTATGGGACACTTTTTATTTTCATTTATAGCTGTTTTATTCAAAATTATTATTCTTTAAAATCTTAATTGATAATACAAATTCACTGTGGACAAAGTTGTCCATTTCCCGTATTTCTCAGAACTACCTCAAAATTTGAGATTGCTCTCAGCAGAAAAATGTTGCCTTGCAGATCTGTTGTAGCCACTTCACAAAGTGAACACTAAACCACCCCTTCCCCAGGTCCAGGTCATTCTCCAAAGACGAGAACAGGATAATAGAAAAAGCAATAACAAATGATATATAACTATATGTATATCAACTCCGCTTAACAAGTTGGGTATTTGCCGCCGACAGCTGAATTTAGCCGCACAAGCTCCATCAATATCATCAAGAAGGCAAGTGAACCCGTGCAGTGTTTAAGCAGCTGGGACGGTAGTAATAACAGGAATAAGTGACGAAAGCCGAACATTTGCATCAATGTGTTGTGACACAGGAAAAGACATTATAAAGAACTTAAATAAGGAAAAGAAAATGTGAAACGGAAAAGTAAATCGAATCTGCCTCTCAGGATACCTTATAACAGCAGTGACACCATCACAAAACATACATGCTGAGATCTTCTCTATATATATATATATATATTTCATTTCGTACAGTGCGTGCCCATTGCTTTCATTCTCCCCCCTTGTTTTGTCGTCCCTCGTTGATTTTACCCTTCTATCTCATTCTACTTACCATCCACATATGTTCCACTCCATTGCAATCCCACCCCAACACATTTCAGTCAATCCTCCAGTAAATCAGCCACTTCATGCCTTAGAAGACAGATACGCAGATGGGACGGAACCATTGCCTATAGCTTTAATGCTGGCCTGGCGGGCACCAGACAGGCCGAACTGAGATGGGATGCCCTCGACGCGGTGAGTGGAGTTGATGTTCTTCACACAGGTGATTTGCCAGCAGGCCGCACTGCCCTGGCGCGAGATGATGGTCGAGTAGGCAAGAAAATATTCCCAAATCTAGAGAGGTTAGTAATTTGTTTTCTATTTTTTCTAATTGTTGGTATACGCATGGTGGGAAGATATTGCAGTTATAAATGGGGGAACTTACTCTATACCATCTCTTGCCATACTTCGCCTCGACCTTGTCCTTATTGGCAACCCAGTTCCGGTACCATCTCCACAGAGTCGCGGAATAGTGCACGCCAACAGTATCGACGCTCTTGATCTCAAAGCCGGCGCCCTCCAGTCTGTCAATAACGAAGCCAAGTGGTGTACTAGCGTCAGCACCAGGAAAGATGTATTTGTTCATGAACAAGCCCCAGATCAGATCCTCGTATTGCCACGACTTGCGCAGTCCAGCAATTTGCAGGAAGAAGACACCGTTGTCATTGAGCATGTCACAGACCTGTGAGAAGAAACTGGACAGGTGGCGGACGCCGACGTGCTCGGCCATCTCAAGGCAGGTGATCTGGTTGTACCCCCCGGGCACGACTGGTGTGTCACGGTAATCGGAGCAGACGATGCGGCTTTGGGATTCGTCGATGCCCGCCTTGCGGAGGATGTTGTTGCCCCATGTAGTCTGGTTGCGGCCAAGAGTGATGCCGGTAACTTGGGCGCCATAGTGAACACTGGCGTATTTGGCGAGAGTTCCCCAGCCGCATCCGAGGTCCAGCATCCTGTCACCTGGTTTCACCTGGATTTTCTCACATACAACGGCCAGCTTGTTGTCCTGGAGTTCCTCGAGAGTTTCTTCCCTGTTGATATCACTGATGATGCCGGAGGTATAGATCATGCGAGGGCCCAGAAACCATGAGTAGAAGTCATCACCGCGATCGTAATGGTCACGGACCTGTTCCTCATCTGTTGAGTTGTTAGCGAATTATGTATTTATATTATGTAGGGAAAATGGAGGGATGAAATTACCTTGACTACGAGTATGCATAATAACCTCCGGAATCATGCCAGTCAAAAAGAACTTATACAAGCTCATGGTAAATCTAAATGCAGCCCAATCATGTCGATACTCCATGACATCCAGGCAATCCCCCTTGAAATCCACAGCGCCATCGAAGTATAAATCATGGAAGGTCTCCATGGGAATCTTGCTCTTACCATGGTATCGGGCGCGGTCATGCTCGTTGTGAAAATGGAGGTAATGCTCAACGGGGCGGCCGGGGTATTTGACCTTCTCGTTCTTGCGGGGCGAGATGGACGAGGAGACGGACCAGAAGACCATCAGGATAGGAATCGAGGTAAAAAGGGACAGCAAGATGGTGGTGTACAGGCCTCCACCCAGTTGGCGGGCAAGGTAGGCTGGCACCAGCACCAGGAGAGAGATCAGGAGCGCGTTGGAGAAACTATCACTCCCAGCACCGTCAGCGGGTAAGGGGCCATTTTTGATGGAGGGATACTATCGAATTGATTTATTAAAGAAATTAGACAGCTGGCAGAGGCAGAGTTGATACGTGTACTTTGCAGGGTGGTGTTGGAGTTGTTAAAGGGCCAATTGGGGACTGGTTGGGATGCGATAAATGGAAGGAATGACGGATCTCACCGATGTGGTTCGCACACCACTGCTTTCTGAGGGTGGAGACTGAGTCGGGGCAGCAGGAGTCTCAATGAACTCGAAGTCCTCAGAGGACTCGGAGTGAGTCCTCGCCATGGCTGGGTTTGTTGGGGCTGGGAGTTGAGGGAGAGTGGGAATTGGAGAGAAGAGAAGAGGATCTAATAAGAAATATTTTAGGAGAAATCCATGTTGCCTGTGGGAGTATTTATGGTGAGGATTAGGCCTAAATATTTAGCAGAGCACGCATTTGTAGCACTAGGATGCCCTCAACAACAACAGTACCCTTGGAAATTGAATGGATTAAATATTCAACTGTATAAATTCCTGTGAACGTTTAAAATATCCTACAAATCTGCTAACTCGTACCTCAATTACTTATCATTGAATGATTCACGCAAGGTTAATTTCTCAATAGTTGTTTTTGGGTTCACAAAATATGATTTAAGGACGGAGAAAAGAGGAGAAAGAGTCGTTTACATGTTAGTGATTGTGTGTCCGTATGGAATATGATATTTCTATATGTATTAGCTATATTATTACTATTATCAGTTATCTTAATTTCAGGATTCGAGGTTCGAATCCTGAAATTAATGCTGAGTGGTTAGTGAGAATTAGGACTGAACAAGGAGGGCGATGGATTGAAGTATTTAACTAAAATTTTGTAACACACGAAGAATGAGCAGGTCAAGCAATGTATCTAAAAGTAGAACAAAAATATCTTTTCTAACAGAACAGAGTCCAGAGTCAGCAAATTTTTCAGGACAACAGCTTTCTACTGCGTCCACTCATATATTTATGGAGAAGCTGATAGGTGTTCCTGTTGCCAAGACTGAGATATTTAACCTAGAAACAGTTAGTTTGTAGTGTATTATTTTGGATCGACTAGGCGGTTTCATCACAACCTCCAACATCCAACCACCCGACTTCACCAGTATGCAAACTCCAACTTAACTTTAACCTCGCATGTGAAGTAAAGCCTTCCAACATCCTCCGCCAACCATCCACTACACATAGGTGTTTCAGCAACAATGTGGATAAACGGGCTGGGGCTGTTTGCTATTGCATTAGTAGCAGCCGTCGAAGCATTCAGAGACACATCACCTTTCTTCCTTTTCTCGACTCACAAGTAAGTCCGCTCCACAGACACTAGCTACGAACATCCCGCCACCAGGGCTTGAAGATTGCCGGCTGGACAGCCGCTGACAAGCCTTAATCGCAGTATCCCCCTCACATCCCGCCAGCTCCAATCCGCCTCATCCGTATCCGCCGATGTCTCCCGCACCCTAACCGCCTGTCCCTCAGATAGCTATATCATCATCTCACAGCCAGGAGTGCACGCTAGCGATTACAGCTCCGACAAAGTTGCGCCACAATTACGGCATCGGGTGTTGAAACAGGGTAATGAAATTCATACTGTTTTTGCCGTTAGTGAGGTAGTGGGTAATTTGGATGTGGACGGGTTGCAGAAGATTCTTGAGCGGGAGTGTGGTGTGGAGGTATCGAAGGTTGACTCCTCGAGTGAGTTCTACAAGCCTAGTGTTTTTTGTCAGGTCGTGGTATGAAGAATGTGAGGGAATGTAAGGGTCTGATAGCTGGCTCGCCGCTGTTGGGAATTGTAGATGGCGTTCCACAAGAACGATACACGAAGAAACCGCAGGTTATCAGGGTTGACTTCCCCAGCCTTGCAGCCACGAACACAAATCGCTCCGAATACCTGGTGAAAAATGGTTGGTGAACGCAATGCTCTTTATACAGAATACAGGATATCAGCTGAGGGGTTCTTTTACTTTCTTTTCAGATGAATTTCTAGCAGTCATTATCGACCGTCTTTCCTCGCGCGATTACACCGTGCTCTACGTCACAACAGCCAGGGAGTTTGCGGCCATGGAGATAGAAATAGAAGAGCCGGCCGTATACGACCAGATGGACGCGAATATCTATCAAAATCTGATGCGGACGAATATGAAACGGGGCAACATGCCTCATTCGCAATCACACCGTGAAGACGATGACAAGTGGAAGGGAAACAAGGGACCTTTGTTTGAGAGATATCAGTTTTTTAGTCCAGGTGCGTCTATATATACCCCCTCCATCTCTCTCTATTTTTTGAACGTGGTTTTCGTTTTAGATGTTTACTTTCCTATATTATACATTACACCTACTCACACATTCACGCTACGTTACTCGCAGGAATATTCATGGGTCTCTTAGCTGCCTTGCTATTTATCATAATCTTGTATGTTGGATTGTCTGCTCTCTTAAGCTTGAAGGTATCATATGCTGCGTTTGAGAGAGATACTAGCTCCGTGGTAGCTAAAAAACAGCAATAAAATATAATACTGATTTTTTTTCCTTTTTATATCTTCATTTTTATGAAAAGATAATTAAGTAATTACTCTGATTTTTATAATATATATTGTATTTTTATCTTATTTTATTATATAATTTTTTTTCTTTTATAGAAAAGAGAGTTAAAATTTTTATTACATCATAATTATTTATATAATATGAATTAAAGTTCATCTAAGCTAACTGGTCTATATTTTGATCAGATTCTTTTTCAATCACTTTATTCAAATCTAACTCACCATCTTTATCATGTATTTTCTCAACCACATTATTAAAATGAAGTCTAATAATGAAGCTGCTATAGCTGCTGCTATAGAGAATTTAAAAAATGATGTTTTTCAATTTGAATAAGCTGTTGCTAAAGCATATAACATCTCACAAAGCATATTAAAGAGCAGAAAAAATGATTTTATTTAACAAACAATTGCTCATCAACATTGACAAAAGTTGACTTCAGAGCAAGAGATCTTTTTAGTTCAATGAATGAAAAAGTAAAATTCACAAGAATTTTCATTTTTTCATATATATATATGAAAAATATTGATTTAAATTCTATGAATGAATTAAGATCTCATTTAGCTGAGTAAGAATTAAATAAGAGAGTTTTTAAAACACAATTCAATGATAACATCTGTGATTGACTAAAGAATTGAGTTTTAAAGAATAGAGAATACTCAGCAGAAAATACTTCAGTAGTTCTATAATTATTTTTCTGAAATATAATAGACTTATGAGATAGTTACTGAAAATATATAAAATATGAATGAGCATGACATTGCTTTAAAAGTATGTATAAACATTAGAGTGCTTGCTGAGCAAAGAAAAGATCAAATTTATATTAAATCTCTTTTAATTGCAAATGAGTTTCAATTCTTGAAGCTATTAGTACTGATGAGTACTATATAGACTTTTTAGTTATTTTTCAAGATTAAAATGCACAATTTAGCTGGTTTGAAAATGTTAATATACTCAATTGAATCTATACAATATCAGATAATGAATGAACATTAAATAATATATGTTTCAACTGATTATATATAATTTTTCTATAGAATGATTGAATTTTTTATATTGAGAGATATAGCTAGCTATTTAATATAAATTATATCATATGCGGCAGAGTGGCAGTCTAGATTATATATATTTAATATCTTTTCACATATTAACATGTGTACATCATATAAGGGGTTGAACCTCTAGATTCACTCAGGCTGGCTGACTCAGCCTAGTCATTGTTTGCAGATGCACACATGATCATACTATGCAAGCTTGCTTAAGCTCAAGTTCTCATCTCATTCTTTTCTTCCCTTTCTCAAGCAATTTGTCCTTATTATATAGGAGAACTAGTCTCTAGTTCTTAGAGCTTAATTCTTTACATTATGAATTGCTTCACTTCTTTCATTGATAGACCACTAAAAGTCTTAATTCTGTATCATGAAGCTCAGCAAATATGTTGACATATGATAAGCTATTGAGAGTCTTAAATCCTGCATCATGAAGTCCAGTGATAGCACTGGTATATAAATAGACTGGGTTAGCAATTGTGCTAATGAACAAATGAGTAACATTGAAAACATCTAGCTGAATGAGATAAAGTGACAGACTTGTACAATGAATACATAAATGAATCAATGTGAAGCAATGAGCAGGAACATCCTCAGCAGCTTTAAATAACATTAAATGGCCTTTCTTCAACAGCAGGAACAGGTTCAGTATGAGAACAGAGATTTAATAGTAGCTCAGCAAGCTGAAATAGCTAATCTACATCAAGTTTTGAACACTCTGATATCAATTCTCTCTCAATTGAACTTGCAATCACTCATTGCAGTCAGAAAATTAAAGATCAAGCTATTAGACTGCAAGAAGTATGATGATTCTAATCTGAAGCACTACTCTCAGTAGGAGCTAAAGCTTCAATTAAAGCTTAAAGTCAATGAGAAAGCTTTAGGCAATAATGAGAAATGTACTTGATATATGTACTCAAGAGTGAAAGAAATGACAGCATCTTGAGTTTATCTCTGAGTTGAGAATAATAAGAACAAGATCAACTTCATGATAGAGAGCTTTCTGAAGTAGACATGCATGCTCTTTAGTGATTCTGTATGACAGAAAAAGGCTATGCAAAAGCTCAATAATCTACAACAGAGTAGAAGAGCTCTCTTCAACTTTCTGCTCAAATTTAATCAGCTACTGCTGAAAGCTGATGGTCATAAATAAGATGATCACATTAAAAAGAGGTATTTGAAATCCACTCTAAGCATGAAGCTGAGGAAAGGCATAATAAGTGTAAGAGAATCATCTTTCTACAAGAATTACTACAAGAAGCTTAGATTAGTTGATCATCAACTCTCCAATCTTAAGACTTTAAGACAGTGGTCTAAATGTTGTGAGGGCAGATCTTCTTTAGATCATATAACATCTAATTCACACTCTCTACTTTATCATGCTGTCCTCAATCAATGAAATCAGTTCCAAGCTTCTGCTGATGATCTGATAGATCTCTCTTCTGATGCTGTGATTCCAAGCACCCACCACATCAAATTGATAAATTAGATAGAGGATAATCAAAGAAGAAAGCAAGGTCTGTGTCTGAGATGCAGAGCTAGAGATCATATGATTAAGAGCTATCTGTTCAAACCTCTCAGATACTCTACCACCTCTATGATAGCTAAGATGATCTTCAAGCTGATACTGAATGATGATGATGATGTGAATATGAGTGAAAATTCAGGAAAAAGAGTGGCTTCAATCAAAAGACACTGAAAGAAGTGAAATAAGAAGCTTATAAAGAAGTAATGAAGAGAATTTAAATCTAAGATGATATTCAAACCCTTTACTATCAATGCACTAGTAGATAATACTTTTTCAACTAGAGAAATGATAGACAGTGAATGTAATGTCTATGATCTTATTTCTTAATTCTATATTAACAAGCATAAGCTTCTGTATATTGAAATTCCCTCTGTTAAAATGATCAGCTTTGAAGACATCATGAAACTCTCTACAAGCATAGTGACTGGTATTCAAATTGATATAGATGATCATGCAACTGAATAGATCTTTCTCTACATGGTGAATGGGTTACATGATCATGATATATATCTAGAGGACCTCTGACTAGCCCAGCAAAAGATGACTGTGATCTCTCATTAAAGAATTGTGAGATTTGAAGAGAGTGGCATAGAGGTAGAGCTCAGTTCAAATGCAAAAGCTGATATGATTTCCATCTCTGCTGTAAGCTTCTCTAGGCTTGTGAGCACTTGAGAGAAGTGAAACATTGAGATCTTTACTGTCAGTTTAACCAACATTCAAAAGACTCTAGAAGTGAAATCAAAGATTGACCCTAGAGAAAAACTGTATGAACATTATCATTAGTTTTTGAATGTATTTGATAAGAAAGCTACTGATACTCTACTTCTACTTCATGGCTCAGATAGAGATCATGGAATTGAACTGATTAAAAAGACTGATGATAGTGTGGAACAACTCTCTTGAGACCTACTATATAATATGTCTTGAGAGGAACTACTGGCTTTGTGAAAGACTCTTACAGATTATCTAGATAAGAGTTTTATCAGAGTGAGTAACTCCTTCATGATCACTCTCATACTATTTGTGAAGAAGTCTAAGAGTGGGCTAAGATTCTGTGTGAACTATCAAGCTCTTAACAAAATCATCTGAAAGAATTGATATTCTCTATCATTAATTAGTAAGACTCTACAGTGAATTGAACAGGCTAAATGATTCACTAAGCTGGACATTATTGCAGCTTTTCACAAGATTCAAATCACAGAAGGTGATGAGTGAATGATAGTCTTTAGAACCAGATACAGGCTATTTGAGTGGCTGATTACACTCTTTGATTTGACCAATGCTCTAAGCACATTTCAAAAATATATCAACTAGATATTATGTGAATATCTGAATGACTTCTGCTCAGTCTATTTAGATGACATCTTAATATTTTCCTCAAGAAGCTTACAGAAGTATTGCAAGCATGTACAAAAGATGCTTATGCATCTACAGAAAGCAGGACTGCAGGCAGACATCAGAAAGAGTGAGTTCAAGATGAACAGCATAAAATATCTTGAATTCATCATTGAAGTGAGCAAGGATATACAAATGGATCTGAAGAAGATTAAAGCTGTTTTGGAATAGGCAACATCTACTACTCTTAAAGATGTATGAGGATTTTTAGACTTTATCAATTTCTATAGATGATTTATCAGAGATTTCTCAAAGATCTCAATCTTACTGATGATTCTTACACACAAGAATGTTTCTTTTTTATATATGAGCAAGGCTGAGGAAGGTTTTAAGTATTTAAAATCAATATTTATCTCTGCTTTAATTCTGCTTCAATTTGACTGACTGTGAGACTATATTGAAAATAGACTTCTCAGATTACACTTCAGAAGAAGTGCTGCTACAATATAATAAGCAGAGCATTCTACACCTATGTGCCTTCTTCTCTTGCAAGCATTCACCTGCGGAATACAACTATAAGATTCATGATAAGGAGTTATTAGCAATACTTGAGTGTTTAAAGAAATGAAACACTGAGCTACAAAGTGCAAAGAAATTCAAAATTCTTACAAATCATAAGAATCTAGAATACTTCATGACTACATGCAAACTAAATAAAAGATAGCTACATTGGATAGATATTCTCTATTAATTCAACTTCAGAATTGATTACCAGCTAGGAAAGTTGAATGCTAAACTAGACACTCTATCATGAAAAGAGCAGAACATGCTACAGAGTGCTGATGATGAGAGGATCAAGCAGAGACAAGCTTAACTACTTAAGTTTAATATACTGACATCTGAAATGGAATCAATAGTGGCTGCTGCCAGTGTGGAATCTGAGATGTCTCTCTCTTCAAGCTCAGTGAAATGAGACCTGCAAAAATGATAAGATTCTACAGCATCTGAAGCAAACTCTTTATGAGAAAAGATTCAGATTTTCTTCTGAACTCAGCATTAAGACCTCTGTCTCTGAGTGCTTTTTAAACAAGAATGAGGAGCTTCTTTTTCAAGATTGTAAGTGAGTATCAGACTTCAAACCTCTTCAAACCAGATTAGTGCATGAGGCTTATAACTCATCTCTTACCAGTCATTCTGGGTAAGAGCAAATGGCAGGAGTTCTAAGACATGAGTTCTACTGGCCAGGCTATGCTGCTGATGTGAGAAGAATAATCAGAAACTACTATTTTTGCAGATCAAATATCACATGGAGAGATTGACATCAGAGACTACTTAAGCCTCTCCTCATTTCTGAATGTATGTGGCAGAAGCTTTCTATGAAATTTATCATAGACTTACTAAGCTCTAAAGAATACATAAACATAATGATTATAACAGACAGACTAATCAATAGAGTTATATTAAAAGCAATTAAGAAAACTGTTGTGAAGACAGTGACTAAAGTATTTCTTCACAACATCATTTCTCAATATGGCATCTCTAAGATGATAGTGTTAGATCAAGAATCAGCTTTCACAAGCATGTTTTGAACTCAGATATGTGAGAAATTAGACATTAAGAGATGACTCTTCACAGTCTATCACTCAGAGACTGATGGAGCTACAGAGTGAATGAATCAGATTCTAAAAATCTATCTATACAAGTACATTAGCTTTCAACAGAATGACTGGTGTGAATGACTCCCTCTAGCAGAGCTGATCATCAATAATAGAGATGCTGTCTTAATGAGCATGAGCTCATTTTTTTTAACACATCTTTTCCACATCTTCTTCATTAATATAGCTGATGCACCCTCTATTAAAATATTATATAATCTCATTGAGTTTGTGGATGATTATATGAGGAAGGCCTACAAAGTTTTGAAGTGAGCTCAAGTAAAAATGACAAATGCTCAGTAATCTCAAGAGAAATATGTGAATAGATAAAGAGACCCAGCTTCAAGCTTTCAATCTAGAAATAAGATCTGGTTGTGTTTAGAGAACATGAGAACTAATCATATATGCAAGAAGCTGGACATGAAATATAATCAATATACTGTGCTAGAAAAGATAGAATCTCATACTTACTGACTGAACATTTCATCTGACATTTATAATATCATTAATGTAAAGCTTCTGCATGCTGCAATGACAAATTCCCTGTCTAGTCAGAGGCAAACTGACTGACAGCCACCCACTATAGAGACCTCAGAAGGATCTGAGTTTGAGATTGAAAAAATTTAAAGTGAATGAATCTATCAGAGAAAAAAGCAATATCTAATTAAATGAGTAGATTTGACTGAGTCTATATAAAATGATACAAGTCTTCTACAAGAAGTGAAGGCCTTGAACACTTGAGAGGCTGCTCAGCAGACAAAATTAGATGTAAAAAGAGCTTTAAATAGTCATAAAGATCTGTAATAAAGTGGAAGAAAGAGGGTATTATAAGAGGTTGAATCTCTAGATTCACTCTGGCTGGCTGACTCAGCCTAGTCATTGTTTGCACATGCACATGTGATCATGCTATGCAAGCTTACATAAGCTTGAGTTCTCATCTCATTCTTTTCTTAAACAACCTCATACTGTCAGAACTGAATTTTTGAAATATCTCTACAACCACCGCTCTATTTTACTCATACTGTGGCTCAATCTACTCATCAGCTATCTAGATATCACTCAATACCAAGAAAGTATGGTGAGTAGCCAAAACACCCCACAGATGGGTTTCCAACCACATAAGCTTAACAACCATGCTATTCAAATCAAAGCAGATATCAAAGCATTTAAGGAATATTGTAACAATCTGCTAGGAAAAGCAAGAAACCCCTCATGGCAAATGCTGATAGCATTCATGGAAAGTGTTACTGCCTACATAAAGAAAACTGAAAAACAGTCAACACAGACAGAATGAACTGCAGACCTCCAAGCCACAGCAAAAGCTTAGAAGGAGATGAAAAAGAACATCATCTATATCAAGAACATCTTAACAGCTCCAATGGAGAAAGCCACTAGCACCTCAGGACTATTGTACACTCAAGCTGCTCAAAAGTCATACCTTCTTCAGACATCTCTACAGCCAAGACCCTCAAGCAGACTGAGGGAAATCCTAATCAAAATAGGCAACACTGCCTCAGAAAGTGAAATATAAAATGCCACTGAAGGAATCATTAAAGACAGAGTCAACAAATCACTGGAGGAAAGCTCAAATCAGAATCTAAATAAAATGAAAATTCTTGCTGTAAAGTGACACTCTAGTGAGGACATCACACTATACACAAATGATCAAGATGCAACAAGAAAGATGCAGATACACAAGAAGAAATGACTGAAAGCACTGAGAGAAACAGCACAGCTACAAACAACATTCTTTGAAATTCTCATACATGGAGTCTCTACAGCAATAGATGCCACAAATATCAAAGAGATCAAAGATAAGATAAGATGGAACAATTCAACACTGAAAACCATGAACATCATATACACAGAATGGCTGAAAAGAGAACTAGAAGACAAAAGAGCATTTACTCTGATGATGGAATTTGACAATAATGAACATGCAGATAATGCAATTATCAAAGAAATAGCAATGAGAACACAAATGTTTACCTGCAAGTACTACAACTGAACCTGTAAGCTGAGACAATGCTTCAAGTGCCAGAAGTATGGACATGTTGGAACTCATTGCAAGACAAAATCAGCATGTGAATATTGTGCAAAAAACCACAATATCAATGAGTGCAAGTTGAGATCAAAAGAGAGAAGTGAAGTGAAATGTGTGAACTGTGGAGGAAAACATTCCATCTGAAGTGTGCAGTGTGGGATGAGAAAGATGGAACTGGTCAGACTGAAGAAATGAAAAAGAAATAGATCTATCACTCATCAGAAAGCAGCAGCACAGCACAGACAGAGTATCATCAGTGAATCATGGACTCAAAAAAAAGACAACTACAAATGCAACACTCACCAGACCTATTCTTCAATCAAGAATAAGAACAGGTTCAGGACAGAAAAGGGGACAGTCCTCAAGAAAGAGTCATAGAGTGAAAACCCAGGAAGAAGGAGAAACAGATGCAGCTGTACAGATACTACAAGAGCTAAATAGCAATCAACAACTGGTGCTATCAGTCAGAAATGTTAACAACAACAAATGTCAATGTTATGAAGATCAAGAGACCTCTACCTTCACACAGAACACAGACACACTAATGATCTGTGATGAATAGTACAACTCTATCAATTCTACAATACAATGTCAACAAGTCTTGAGATCAAGTTATGGTGTCACTGCTTGCAAGTCAAATAGCTTTGAAGTATGACATCATAGCAATTCAGAAATCATGGAGAAATAAATTCCAGAAAACCATATATCATTCAATTAAAGACAGATTCAATCTGATATGTTTCTTCATAAATAAGAATATAGCTAAGAACTGGACGTACATGTATCACACACCAGATCTAGTAACTCTGAAACTTTGAGGGGGAACTGATTGAAATCAACAAATTTGCATACACAACATATACAATCTGATAACACACTCACTAGAAGCAGAAGACACACTATTGGACCTGCAAAAAGCACTGAATAGTGAATCAGAAGCTGAACACATTGTTCTAGAAGACTTCAATCTACACCACTCAATGTGAGGAGAATTCAGAATGAGGAAAACATCAGAAAGATCAGAGGTCTTGCTCAAGCTGATCACAAGCCACCAGCTGAGTCTACTTCTACCAGTGGAAGCCAGAACATGTCAAGAAAGAGAAGAGTCATCAACACTAGATCTGATTCTGAGAACAAGTTGAATGCAAGAAAGAGTGGTATGCTGTGGTCTAGCAGACACAGAGCTAGATCATGACTCAGATCATCTATCAGTAGCAACAATTCTGAACATATCAACAGTCAAAAATGAATCTAGAAAAATAAGAATATGGCATAGAATGAAAGAAAAAGAGTTCAAAGAGAATGTTAAAAGAAATCTGTCAATGACAACAAAATCACAGAACAGAGCAGAAATCAATCACTATCTAAAAGACATAATCAAGACAGTCACCATAGCAATTGAAACACACTGCTCAAGCTCACACATCAGTCCTCAATCAATTCCAAACTAAACTTCAGAAATAAAAGAAGCCCAGATGAAAGTGAGATGACTGCAAAGAATTCATCAGAAATCATAAACACAAGAGACTTGGAAAGAGTATAGAGAAGCAAGAAACTACAAGAGACATCTCATTCAAAAACTGCTTAGAAAAAATCACAGAGAAAAAGTTCAGAAAGCCACAGAATCTATGCAAGGCCTTTGAAAACTGGCAAAGTGGGCAAAAAATAGAGAGTATAGACCAGCACACACACCACCTCTATGATACAAACAAGGCCTACTGGAAACAGAACTGGAGAAAAAGTACAATCTACTCAGCAAATCTTTCTTCCCACCTCCAGATATAGCAGAACTGGATGATATAATCAGAGCAGAGTATCTGAAATCAATTGCATGGACAGAAATTACAGTCAGAGAAGTGCAGAAAACTATTCAAAAAGTAGTCACAAAGAAAGCACCAGATTCAGATGAAATCCTGAACCTAGTTCTCAAGATACTAGAAGAAGAACTAGTGCCAGTTCTTACAGATCTGTTTAATGCCTGCATGGAACAAGGATACTGTCCAGACCACTTTCAAAGATTCATAACAGTAGCACTCAAAAAGCAAGAAAAGAAAGACTACATTCAGACTAAATCATATCAACCAGTGGCTCTACTCAACACAATGGGCAAACTACTCAAGAAGATCATCATCAAAAGACTATCATATTGAGTGGAAAAGTATGAGCTACTTTCTGAATTACATCTGAGAGAGAGAAAAGGCATCTCAACTGAACATGCACTGCATTGATTACTGAAAAAGATAGAGACAGCACTTAAAGAGCAGATGACATCTAAGACAGTATCTGTACTATCATTGAATGCAATCAGCACCTTTGACTATGTCTTACATCCAAGGCTTACTTACAATCTCAGAAAGAGAAAGATACTGATAGTTGTAGTGAAATGAATTGAAAGATTTCTAACAAACTGAAGAACCTCAATAAAACTATCAGAAGAAAGTTCAGAAGAGAGAAATGTTGAATCAGAAATATCACAAGAATCTTCCATGTCATCAATGCTTTATCTGTTCTTCAATGCAGATCTGATGGAAGAATGTCAAGATACAGAGAGCAACACAGCAGCTGTAGACTGGATTGATGATATGAATATAGTGACTGCAAGCAAATCAGCTGAAGTAAACTGCAGAACTCTGGAAAAAATACATGAGAGATGTAACAAATGGGAAAAAACTCATGACTCAAGGTTCAACCCAATCAAATACAGTCTGATTCACCTTTTCCACAGATCTGGAGAACTCAATAATCATCAGACCATGACTATAAGAGGACACACTATAACTCTGAGCTGATGCTGCTGAATCCTGGGACTTATAATAGATGATCAGCTCAAGTGAAAGGACCATGTGGAAAAGTTGAAAGCCAGAATGATCAAGACATTAGAAGCTCTCATCAGTTTAGCAGAATTCATCTGAAGCACAGAATATAAAGAGCTGAGAAGCATATACAGAGCAATAATTCTACTGCAAATGACTTTTGCAGCATTGATGTGGTTCATGTCAATTGAGAGCATGCCTAACTATAGAGCACTGCTAATAAACAAGCTGGAGGCTGTTCAAAGAAAAGCTGCTAAAATTATTACAGACTCATTCAAGACTGTCTCAGGACCAGTGCTGAATATAGAGGCACATCTTCCATCACTTTGACTGTACATAGAGAAAATAACAGCAGAAACTTATCTGAAACTCAAAACAACACCTCAATGGAAAATTCTAAACAGGATTTGAAAAGAGGAAATCTGGAGAGAATACTCACATGATTGAGAAAGTCTAACAAGAAAGTGAACACTGCTGGAAAGACATGAGTGCCACTGCTGAAAAATACTTGGAAGAGAAGATATTGACAATCTGAAAATTAGAAAGCTGTTTATAGTACCTTCTTGATGAACACCATCAGATATACACATTGAGGACAGAGAAGATGTCAGAAAAAGTCAAGACAGATATCAACAAGAAACAGGAACAAAGCTGAGGATATACACAGACAGAAGTGTAATCAACAACAAGGTAGATGTCTCAATAGTGCTAGAGAATCTTAACTTCATAGAAAAGATATACTTGAGAAGTGTAACCAGGGCCACAGTTTATCTGGCAGAGCTCAAGAGGATTCAAACAGCTTTATTCATGGCAGAAACACTACAGACAGATGTGGTCATCTTCTCAGATAGTCAAGCAGCAATTCAAGCAATTCAAGACCCCCAGACCAATAGACAACAAATAATGGAGTGAATAGTGGACATTTGGAACCAACTTCAAGAAAACAACATCCAGGTCAAGATCAGGTGGATACCAGCACATGAAGACATTTCAGGAAATGAAAAAGTGGATATCACAGCCAAGGAGGCTACTGGATGGAGACTGATCACAAACACCAGAGGTTGCAAGGTGCAGAAGGACACAGATCAAACTGCATCATAATTCAATATTCAAACATCACTGAAGCTTCTCAAAACTAGACTCAGGATTCAAATGGAAGCAAAATGAAAAGAGATCTGAAAATCAGAGAAACAGAGACATGATCTCTTCAGAATAGCCAAGGAACCCAGTGAGAAAATATCAAAACTTCATACAAAACTGACCTGACCACTATCAAGTGTCCTAACTCAGCTACTCATGGCCAACATCAGACTATGACAATTTCTATTCTTGAGGAAAGCTCCAGAAATTGAGGATGGAAGATGTGAATGTGGACAAGAGAATCAAACAATTTCATATGTTTTACTAAACTGCAACAGACATGTTAGCCTTCACAATGAACTTTGAAATGAAGAAAGAACTACAGACCTTTGAAGAATACTTATAAATCCAGACATGGTGACCCAGGCCATCAACTTCATGCTTAAAACTAAGCTTCTTGAGCAATTTGAGAGTGTACAGAGTTAAACTGTCAAGCAATGAGTTCTTAATTGTTTCAGATGCTCAACAGCCCTCACTGCAGCAATGCATGTGAGCAAGATAAGAATTGTACAACAGTCACAAGGAAAAATCTAACTAACAACATGTTTCTTTCTTTCTACTATTTTTCTATGTCAAATTTTCAATTCTTTTGTAACTGTCTGCATGTGATTTAAACAAAATCTTGTAATTAGCAACTGCATTGGTTGTTTTGCTTATATTTTGAGTAGTTGAATGAATTAAGACTAGCTTATTCCTGCATAGCGGCCTTCAAGGCGGCTGGGTCAGTGTATGAAGTAATCAAATTAAATCAAATCTCATTCTTTTCTTCCCTTTCTCAAGCAATTTATTCTTGTTATATAGGAGGACTAGTCTTTAGTTCTTAGAGCTTAACTCTTTACACATCATGAGCATCAGCACTTTTTATATGAAAATATTTTAATTAATCTTAATCATATCTCTATAAGCTTTCTCTTATTCTTTCAGAAAGTAAGTCTGATGATATGTCAACACAGCACTGTCAGCATATTTAGTCTCTCAATAACATCTAATTCATTCTGAGTCTTAACATACATTTGCTCTATTATACATTGATTATTCAAGAGATTTCATCTCTTAATCTCAATCACTTACTGCACACATGAACTGAATGATATAAAGTTTTTAAACTTCTCTACATTAGCAGATAGCTTAAAGAGTATAAATATCATATCAATATATCTCAATTTATATGATCTGATGACTAGTAAGCTTCTAGCCACTCATGAGATCAAGGTACAGAAATCTCATGCAGAAGCACTAGCTGCTATAAATATATCTAATCAGATTAAAGAAGACTTAGATGATATAAAAACAAAAAATCTATCAAAAACACTAACTTTTGAAGTTATCATTAAGATATTAGTCAAAAACTGATATAATAAAAGTCTAAAAACAGCAAAGCAGTTTATCATAATTAAGTCTACTAACTTCACTGATGCAACTGATGTAAGAGCTTCTATTTATTCAAAAACAGCTACAAACAGCACTAATATAGTAAAAACATTAGCAATCATATCATAGAAATCTCTGCTTAAAAATAATTTTTAAAAAAAATCAACATCATGAATTCTTGCGTGTCTGTTTTCAGATCATCTAGTCTGTAAAGTAAGTTAAATTGCTACTCTTAGAAAGCTGAAGATTAAGCTTTCAGAATTTTTGATAACAGTTATCACAGCAGTTCAAGTTATTCTCATTAATATTATCATAATTTCTAGAAGTTTACAAAACATGAAGACTCAGCTAGTTAAAAAGAATGATATAGCAGCTGCTCTCATCAATGCTTAGATAGAGAAGAAAGAATATTAAATCATTTGTTTGATTTCTGAGCTGCTCATGAAGATTAATAACTATGATGATGAAACTCTACATCTTTTAGCAGAATTCATGACAGAAGAATTTACACTTCAAATTATAATTAAGTCTGTTCAGAGTCACTAAATAAAAACACACTGAAAACTCAACAGTTATTTTTATATTATACTTTTCACAAAAGACAGTAGCAAATCTACTATCAGAAGTGAAACTATATGGATATCAAATATCAGTGATCAAAAAGATATTTAAATTTAAAATACAATAATACAACAAATGCTGAGAATTTTATTAAAAGAAATACTATCTTTATATCTCTTACTGTAAAGAATACAGCTCTAAATATTATATGAAAGAAGATTTAATCTGTCATAAGTAGAATAAAGAGTGCAGATATCTCAATCATTGCATTAACTGTCTTAAATTACATGCTGCGGATGATTCATCCTGCTTCATTAGATTAAAGATAAAAAATAAAATTGTTAAAAAATATTCAAGAAATCAACTGAGAAATATCTGCAATATATAAAATAAAATATATTTGATCAGAATAAAAAATAACAAATGCAGTGATTGAGGTTTATTAGTAGATCTGAGAGTAAATAACTCTATTAAATATAGATCTAATCTCACGCTGACATCAAACACAGTATCAAGCACAATATTAAGCATAGCATCAAATATAGCATTAGACATGATGCTCAACTCAACATCTAATACAATATTTAACATGATGTTTCATATAACAACAATTTTCTTTCAGCTACTTAATGAAGAAGAACTATAGATCTCTACAATTTCTGTAAATTATACAACTCAATATAGAAAAAGAAGATTTGACATATAAGACAGCTCTCAATCTAATATTTAAAGAAAGACTAATATTCTTCTTATACAGAAATGCTAAATTTACAGAAATTGAAACTGATGTATTTTTAAAAAGTACTCAGCATTCAACTGATTTATCTTAATTGAAAAATGAAATAAAAAGTCACAGATTCTTATCTATATATGTAAGTACTCATAAATTCATGCTCATGTAGTCTCAAACCTCTAAGCAGAAAACTGAGACATTCATATGCTGCACATACAGATTTGAAGTCTATAGCTTTAGACGATTAACATATACAACATATTTTCAGATGCAGAGAATTCTGAACACAATGTCAGCTGTC
Source organism: Paracoccidioides brasiliensis (assembly GCF_000150735.1). Classification (NCBI taxonomy): domain Eukaryota; kingdom Fungi; phylum Ascomycota; class Eurotiomycetes; order Onygenales; family Ajellomycetaceae; genus Paracoccidioides; species Paracoccidioides brasiliensis. The sequence continues at coordinate 66,180 of NW_011371381.1, forward strand.
TTCTCTTCTGATTCATTTTAGCAATTTTTTTTTACTTTTTGCTGATGATCTTAATATCAAATATCTCATATGATAATCAGAGATGTTTTCAAGCATGTGAGCAGAATCATTTCTACAATAAATTATGAATTTCAACTTTACTCTTATAATAGATTCAGACTGATATGTACAAGCAATTGAATAGATAGAATAAATTATGTTTGATTCTTTTCTAATAAGATGAGCAGATGCTTTGCTATATATATACACTATAATCACTTTATATAATAGAAGTAATTATATGAATAGGAAATATAGAAAAAGTTTAAAAGCTCTGAGTGAATTAGAGAGGCAAATAGAGAGCAGATACTAATATAGAAAGAGGCAGAAGAATAGAAGTGGAACATCACAGTCTCTCTGTTTAAAAGAAAAGATTCAGATACTCATCTGCTTTATTCATTTTGGCCTGCGTGGTTTTTTGCCACGAAGGCCTTGACAAGCTCAAGGCAGTCCTGTGAGAGGTTATCCAATGGTTCTAAGATAAGATCATTGTATCTCTTTCATTTGACCTGAAGGTAGATTTTCTCATTATTAATTCACTTTCTCATAATTTATTCAACTTCAAATTGCAGCTGATCATCAACTATTACTAGTTTAGACAGTAAGTGGTAAGTATCTACTTCTATTAGATTCATCTTTTATAAGTGAATCATGAAGATTATGGAGTGTATTTATCAATCAGATGATAGCTTTAGTCAGAGAACAACACCAGATACTTTCTCAAGAATGCATAATGAATCTATATGTAGAGGTTATAATTTTGATGATCTCTACAAGATGTAATCCTTCTGAGCTTTCTGAACAAGGTTAAGGAACACCTAGTCTTCTATGTAGAGATCAGACAGTAGATAGATGTGATTGAAGACTTCTGTCATTCTCATCTGAACAAGTGCATATTACTTGAGAACTTCTTTTCTCTGAGCCTCATACTCTGCTATGAACTTTGTTGCTATATCATCTTTTTCTCCATCAGTAATCAGTACCCACTGTGATTTGACCTCTGTCATAAGCTGCAATGGTGAGACTGAGGTAGAATGAGCTGTAACTAAGTTAAGAATCTGTTCTATCTGTGAAAGCAGAGTATTTCAACCCATCTCATATCTACTTATTAGAAGTGTTTGCAGCATGATCTCAATGATTAGATTGCTGTGCTCACTCTGACCATTTAACTGTGAATTGTAGATGATTGTCATTCAGCTCTTAATACTCATCAATCTGAGCAGGTTTTTTCAGAAGTAGGAGATGAACTTTAGATATTGATCAGATATAATTATCAACAGTAACTGTTAACAGTATATCATATTGCTGTAGAAGCTTTCTGCTCATCAAAATATATATTACTTCTCTCTTCTGATGATCAAAATAATTATTTTAAAGAACTTATCAGTTGTAGTCAGAATAGTGTTGTAGCTATCACTGATAGATAAGTCAGTGATGAAGTCAATAAAAAGTATCTTGAATAATTCTTTGAGTGATGAGATCAGATACACTCTCTCTTAATGAATGTGATTTAGTGATTTGATCATTTGACAGTTGAGACACTGCAATATATGATCTAGAATTCTTATTCAGATATATAGTAGAAAAAATAATTGATGAATAATTTTCTTTGTTTTATGCAGATCTAAGTGATTTGCTATGTCATGTCAAATCTGAATGATGTTCTGCATGAGTGATTTGAGAATGCAGAGATAAGTAATATTAAAATATAGAAGTTTATCTTGAAATATGAATGTATGATATTAATTCTTCTGACTTATCTTGCAGAAAATTTTCTTTAATATTGAATTCTGAGAAAGCTCTCTGTACAATTACTTCTTAATCTTATCAGTGAGTATCATCTAACTAGTAGACATCATATATATATTTATCAGAGATATATCTGCCAGCTTTATATCTAAATATCTCTCTGTATAATTGATGATAATCTGACAGATCTTCTTCTATTTATTTAAAATAATATTCTTCAAATCATCAGTTAAGTTGTACAGTCAGAATAGAGCATCAATATTGATGTGTGAGATACTCTTAGAGTAGCAAATTGTCATCTGTAATAAATATAAGCTCAGAATCAACACTCAATTCATCAGTTAGTTGCTTCAGTAGCTTATTGCTAATGACTGTAGAGTAGATACCAGTGCAATATGATCAGTGAGCTCAGTGAAATCATCATTTAAGTAGTGGAGCAGCTTCTATAGTGCTCAAATAAGCTCAAGACATTTCAGTTTTATCACTTAGTATTCTTTTTCTGCTATATTTAATTGATGCAAAAGAAATAAAATAAGTCTTTCAATATCATCTGTGCTTATCTGATATAGAGCAACTTTAATACCTCTTTGCTTGCTGAAATCTATATATAGAATGAAGAATTATTTGAAGTCAGAATAGACTCACATTAAGACATCTACTAATATCTGATTAACTATCTCAAATGCTAGCTACACATCTGCCATCAATCTTTTATACTCAATTGAATCTTTGTATTTGATCATCTTTATTTTTATGATATATAAAGCTCTTTAACTTTCACTGCAGGGACTGTTTTCTAGAAGACATGTCTTGAGAGTCATTAATGCTTCTATCTTATCAGCAAAGAAATTGGCAAAATCACAGCAGTAATTAAAAAGATCAACAACATTCTCTAGTTTATTTAGAGAGTCAGAGAATATAAGATTCTTAATTGCCTCTATCTTTTTCTTCTATGTGAATATGCTCAGTCATCTGACATGATGCCTCAGCAGAGCTATCAATGAATAGATGAAGTGATATTTTCTTAATAATATCATTATCTTTAACTTCTTCAACACAGTGAATATGCTGCTTAGATATTTGAGATGCTCATTTAGCTTTTATGAGTATATAATTATATTATCCACATATACAAGCATGAATTGCCAGAGATATCATGTTAGGATTTCCTTTATCTGTTGTTGAAATAACCTCAATGAGATCATCAATTCCATGATGATGACTGTGAATTGCTTCAACCCACAATGAGAAGTGACAAAGATTGTTTTAAATTAGTCACTCTTCTCAATCAGCTGCTGGAAAAAGCCTTACTATATATTTATTGAGAAGAAGAGAGTAGAATTACTCAGCAACTGCAGAATATTTCTCTGAGTTGGTAATGAATATATATTCAGAATTAGTTTCATATTGACCTTTCTCAGATTGATGATCACTTTTGAGTTGCTCTTATTCCATACAATAAACATTGGTGGTAAGATAGGATTCTTGTTCTCAAGGGAAACTTGCTCAATTCTGTCATCATTTAGAAGTGAATTCAGAATCTGATTCATTGTCTCTTTATCTCATCTCAATAACAGATAAACATATTGCTTGAGTTTCAAAAAGTTGACTTTATTCATAAAGTGTAATGACATCTTCATGCTATCTGTGAACTGCCTCAACATAGGCTGAAATAGATAATAGTGATAATTGATTATTAATTGAACTGCAGATTGTTTCATTGAGTTCAAATGAGAGAATATATCTGTCTCTACAAACTTCTCTGCTGCTGTCTCAGAGACTATTAGCAGGTTTTCATCATTATCATCTATTGTAGCTAGGTAGATGATTTCAGACCAGTGAGTGAGATTTCTTTCCTCTATCAAAGAGACATATTTCACTACTTGATAGAATTACACAGCAATGAGTATGGCTTCTAGATTAGTAAATAAGAGCATTGTCATTTCTGAGTTAATTATGACTTACAGCAACTCAGTAAACATAATCAATCTTTTATCAGTTCTCAATCTCAGCTTCATCATTCAAAGTACATTTACAGACAGTCTGGCATAGAACACAGGAAGTGGAATTACTTTATCTGAATTGACTGTGGCTGGTTGAGTAGTGAAGATCATAAATTACTATCTGGTCTGACTGGTCTTCTCTACTTTCTTTGGCAGATATCTCTGTTCTTCTACCTGGATAACCTCTCAGAAGACACTTGCATGCACAGGATATCAATTGAAAAATATCACTACTCAATCTCACTTGATGGTTTTCATACTAGTAGATGCTAGATCTTTTGATTCTGTATAATAATATTCAGATTAGTATATATATTGAAGGTATTTGACTCTGTAACAACATCTCTGATTTCAATACTGTGATAATCTGGTATAGAGATAGATAAGTGCTGTGGGAAAAATAGCTTCATTATCTTCACATCAGTGAGAGAGATTCCAGCACTGATGTTCATATACATGAACAACTCTCCTCACTAAATGATTACCTGGATGGATAAAAATATATATGATAGATAATGTAGATCATTAATAATCTTTTAATCATTTTCTGAAATGCTATTGACTAACATATATGTCTTCATATTAAAAATGAAGTGTTCTGAGAGGAAAGCTACTGCAGCTTCTGATGACAAGATAAGCTTCTTGATGTTTATCTTCTCATTTAGTTTTTCACCTTATCATTAGACTTGTGAAAGTCATTCTTCAGATTTAATAATAAGTCTGTGATGTTAAATTTTATTTAATTTGCAACACAATCACTGATCTTCTTAAGGTATCTATTAGCATAGTGCAGGCCTTCATAAGTAAAACACTCTGCTGCTGGAGCAGATGCAGGCTTAATGAGTGTGAGTTTGAACAGAGCCATCAGATCAGTTCTGCTGACTCTCATTTCTGACTAACATAGCTGTCATAATCAGATAATTGACTTAGCTTATTAATCAATTTATCAGTCAGATGTGCTAATATCTGCTTCTGATTGATACTGCTGTTATGATCAGATAATCAGCTTAGTTTGCTGATCATACTGATAGAATATAAGAGATCTATTCTCAGTCTAATATTTCACTCTCTCATACTTGAGAAGTTACTGTTATTGATATTTCTATATACATTTAGCAGCTAGCTCATTATCATATATATGTCTGTGAAAATCATCTAAATGTTTTGTTGAGATGAGAGAGATGATCATAGCTAGACTGCTCTTCAATCTCTCTCACAACAGATGCTTGATTATAATCTGATCAGAAGTTACTATTATTTATAGAAGAATGATCTTGCAGATGATGTAGATAATGAGTAGTATATCAATTATTTTATCAAATAAAAATTATAATTTCTGAGCTCAGTCTCAGATCTCTTCTTCTGAAAGTTGAAACTTACTCTGTAGCTTGTTGACTATTACTATAAGTGAAACTACCATCTCATTCCAGCATTCAGACAATAGTTCATTATGTTACTTCAAAGTTCTTTTCTTGAAATATAGAGAAATCATTCTGAAAACTATTATCTTCTCTTTTATAGTTACTAAGAACTTTAATTATGATATAAAAGTAGCTATATCTATCTCATCTGAGTCATAAAGTATAAGGTCTGCTGCTCAGAGCCTTGCCAGCTGCTTCTTGCCTTATAAAGAGGTAGTAATTTCATCTCAGATGTTTGTTATAAGAAATGCAGATTGATCATACTCCTCAGCAGTAGTTTAGTTATCCCATCTTATTCTATTGTCCTTCACATCATATGTATAATACTCTATACTGGCAGTTATATTGCACTCTAGATTGGCTATGATATATAAAATTGATTCTCACAGATGACTTGTTGCTCTCAATACTTCTCAATTGACTTCTCTCAGACACAGTCTTGTGATGAATAAGTGAGTAATGCTGATACACTCTGAGCAGATCTTATAAGTAATTAGTTCCTTCTTCTGCTTGCTGAGGAGAGACATATAAGTATGAAGCTGGGATTTCAGATATGTCATTCAGTTCTTCTACTTCTTTAACTGTATGTTGAGAACTGTTAATCTGTTCTTCTGCTTTCTCAATCATATGTTGAGCTCTTCAAGCTTCTTTATGACATATAGTATTAGTTTCTTATTGCAGTGATTATCTTTTACAACTGAGTGACTGAAATCTGCAAAGACAGAAGTGATAAATCTCTGATCTCTGATGTGCTTGATGACTTCTGTTCTGAACATCTGAATTCATCAGTGGAAAGCAGTTGTTCATTCTGCTACTGAGGTTTCCTGCATTGTTGCACTCATCTCATTGTATCATCTTGCAGAGATAGTGAATAGCACTCTCTTCATCTTAAGATAATCATAGAGAGTGATCAACAGTTATAATTTTATATATTGACTGCTTTTGTTTCTTTATACTTCTGTGATTGCTATCATATACTTTTCTGTGAACATCTGTGTGTATTGATGAGAACTGCTGTGGTGAGTATCCTTATCAGCATCTTCCTTCTTGCTGATTATTTCAGTATTCTCTGGTCTTGTTGAGAATTCAGAAGCTATCAGAATGACAAGAGTATTCAAATGACAAGAGTATTTATGTTTGACATTTTTTTATAAGATGGTTAAGATGATTATTTGAAGGTGATTGAGGTCTGACTTAGAGGATGATACCACAGGTAATGCTTTTTTAAAGTGATTGAACTAGTAATTATGAATCAAAGTGACTAGCAATTATGATTTATAGTGACTGATTTAGCAGATCTTAGATTAATTTGATATGTATCTTGAATCATAATTGACTCAGTGAATCTTAGACCTTTTAAAGAGATATAGATATACTATCAATTTGATGTGTACAAGTAATCAAATAGGTAAGATAAATCATGTCTAATTCTCTTCTAATAAGATGGGCAGACGCTCTGCTATATATACATACTATGAGCACTCTATATGGTAGGAGTGATTGCATAGAATAGGAAATATAGAAAAGATTGAGACCTTTGAGTGAATTAAAAAAAGATGAATAGAGAGTGTATACTAATATAGAAAGAGGTAGAAGAATAGAAGCAGAACACCACACAGACACTCTCACATGTAAATATAACATGCTAGACATAGTCTGAGCCACTCTGAAATTAGTTATCAAAAAAGTGAACATACAGTTAAATAGGTTTCTTTTTACTTTCTTTAATCATCAGACTTTTCTTATTAAAATCAATTTTTCATAAGATGCAAGTTCTGACAGATCATCTCATCATTTCTATCTTGATATCATGAATAAAAAGGTCTTTAATCAGATGCTGAAGGTCTATAAGTTAAAACTAGACAAACTATATAATATCTTAAAGTATTTCAGTACAGATCAGCTGAATACTCTGACTTAGAGTATCATAGATACATTAGTAGCTTCTCTGAAAAGCTTTATCAAAAAAGTATTGAGCAAGACATAAGTCAGTCATGATGAAATAAGAACTGCTAGAAAGCAGTGACAGTATTATATTAAACACAGCATCTAAATTCTAAATTTTTATGAGAAGTAAATAACAACATAGTTAGAATTATCAGAAAAGTCAAGAGAGAATACTAATGAGATAAGATAGCAGAGACCTCAGCAGGAAAAAATATCTTTAAAATGATTAAATAAGTTTATTCAATTGACTTCTTTTATTCTTTCTCTTTTGTAGATGAAGAGACTGAATTAGTGTGAACAAACTTTAAAGAGAAAAGAGATTTTTTACAATAAGTGCTCTTACAGAAGACTGCAAGCAGAGAGAATATCTCAGTTAGCTGATTTAATTCATCATCTATCAAATTATTATTTTTTGTTATCTCAGTATATGAGATATAAAACTTTCTGCTAATCACAGATAATATCACTTCAGAAACTGATAAAGTATCAACAGAGATGCTATAAAAAACATGATTATATATTAAGATATTAGTAAAAAGACTGTTCAGAGTCTGTCATAGAGTTGATTGATATTCAATCTTTTTTCAAGAAGTCACACTAATTGTGCTATTTAAGATTAATAGAGATTCAACACTTCTGCAATTTTACAAACTTAAAGTTTTTTTCTCAATGTTTAGAAAAAGGCTAAAACATCTAATAGCTCATAGACTGATGTAAATGGCTATATGAGAGAAGATTGTCCACTCTCAATATATTGAAGCTTTCTCTGAGTGAGCTGTTTCAAATTTAGTGACAGCAATGATTTATGATTTAGAGAAAGTCTAAGCTTATGAAAAAATAGTCTCTTTTCTTACTCTGATTATCAAAAATGCTTTTAATACTATATTTAAAGAAAGGATGTTGCACAGACTGAAAAAATAAAACTGATTATCAAATTTAATTAGATAAGTAAAAAACTTCATGACAGAATACACAGATAAAATTAGAATGAATGAACTTCTGAAAGAGCTTTTTAATATCTCAGCAGGGCTTTCACAAGACTTACCAATCTCATCTATTTTATTTATGCTGTTTATTCAATCTCAGTTCTTTCTAGAAACTATACAAAAAGACATGCACACATAGACTATGCAGATGATTGAGAACTGCTTAGTGCTTAAATTACTCTTGAAGAGAATGTTATTACTCTGCAAAAGAATTTTATATTATTAAATGATTGAGTCAGTAATGAAAAACTAATATTTGACTTTGTCAAAACTGAGATAGTACACTTCACACAGTGCAGAATTCTTTCAAATCTCTCAATTAATTTTAAAACAACATGTGACATTCACTTCATTACAGTAAATACAGTGGAAAGCTTCATAAGATATCTAAAAATCTGACTAAATAGAAAACTGAGCTTCAAGAAGCACATGAAGATCATGATAGCTATGATATAATAAATGTTTAATGACATACAGATGCTAAGTAACACAGCAAGAAATATCTCAAAACAATTACTCAGATAATGTATTCAGATTTATATACTCTCTATGCTTACTATGAAGTAGAGATCTAATGATCTGAAGTCACATGAATAAAGAAGAAGAAAAAAATCTTCAATTAAATAAATTGTCTAGTTAGAAAGCTAGATCTAGTTCTTAGAGATGCTTTGTGAGAGGCACTATCAGTCTATAAGATCATATTCATTTCAGCTCTACATTATAAGTTAGAAATTATATTAATGAAAGAGATACTAGATAACTGATATGCTGTCTTTGCAGTAAAAATCAAAAAGCTGAACAAGAGACATTTACTAGTGAGATACTTCAATAAAGTAGCTATCATCCAGCTCTATATTACATGTTTATCTAGAATATTCAGTCATACTAACATGATAGAAGCACATAATTCTCTACTCATATTTTTTATATAAAAATTCTCAGCAAAAAAATCTACAGATTGAGTATAAGATAAATTACACAAAGAAACAAACAGCATAAAATTTTAAGAGCTGACTGCAACAACACAAATCTCTGAATTTAATAATCTTTACTAATAATTCATAGACAGTACACTCTCAGTGCATGATTGATGCAGAATGAGCTATATGCTGAGATAGTGAACACTGTCTAGTCTTCACAGAAAATCTATCAATGAATAAAGTAAAGATTTTTGACATGAAAACAATAACATCTCTATAGAGTCTAAAGAAAGTTATCATTTTTTCTTAGACAAAATATATCAGTAATGTCTATATTTTTCTACACTATTTGAAGATAGTATAAGTTCTTGAATCTGTATCAAATATCTTTAATCAGCTAGTCATTGTGCAGTTTCTCAAAGTCATGAAAATCTGACAGCAGAAATAAACTCTTATTGATCACTCAAATCAGAGTGATTACTAGACGAGTCTCAGATTATACAGATGTGACTGATAATGAAAAGACAGATTTTGAAGTTAAAGTAGCTGCAGCATAGACAGTAAGTACAAAAACAATATATTAATTTAATAGTATAGACATACTAGCGTATATAAAACAGCATACTTTGAAACAAATCACATAGATTTTTAAGAACTTTTAAGTCAAAAATCTGCTCAAATGCTATATAAAGCTGAATATCTCACTAAAGAGAGTCTTAACAGAGATAAAACTTTTATACTTCATATTAGAAAAGTTTTATGCTATTTAATCAGATCATGAAAACTTTATAGTCTATCACAGTTATCATCAGCATGAAGATATATAGTGCTACTGCTAATGCAGATATATTAAATTCTCAGAACATTTCTACTATTACACTTTTACATAGAAAGTAATAAAATGATACTGATCTATCTACAATCTTCATAAGATATTAACAATCTCACATAAGACTTTAAAATTTAATAGCTGACTAAGAGAAATAGTTTTCTATTAGAATATTTGTTCAATGCACTAATGCACATCTTCAAATCAAATTTTACAAATTATCTTCTTTTTTATCTTATTTCTGTCTTTTTCATCATCTTTCTCTTTTTTTTCTCTTTTTTTCTTTTTATTTTCTTTCTTGTCTTTTTTTTTATCTGCTCTCTCTATCTTCTTTTCACATATTTAAAATCTCTCAAAATCTTTATTCTATGACAACTGACTCACAGACTCTGCTGATATAGCAATATACAACTCTTTTTATTTTATTTGTAAGATAGCTATGAAATAGATAATTATCTATAGATGTAGCTCTACTCAATCTATAGTGTGATGCAGACTTTACTAAAACACATGCTCTTCAGACACACTAATCAGATATCAAATAAAAATATATATACATACATATATATATTTTCTTTTATCTCATCAAGCTTAGTATTTTATTATATAGCAGTTAGCAATGCAGAGAGTTTTCTTCTTATAATGCCTATATTTTCTTTTTAACATAATATTAAACTTTTCTTCTACCTTCTTATTTAAATATTAATAAAAAATTTAAATATTTTAGTTGAATTAGAATCTACTAGTTCAGAGTCTGATAACATATCAGATTAATTACTAAAGACAATAGCACTATTAAAGACAACAGCTCAATCTAATATCAGATGATTACTGCAAACTTTCAAGCCTCTAAAAGCAGCTGAAACAATAGATGATATCTTCTAACAAAATCAACTAATGAATTACATATCTCAATTAAAAAATCTAAAGAGGCAATTCATTCAAATAGTGACTGTGTTTATAATGAGTTGATAGTGATTATTGATTACATCTTTGATAATGAAAAAACATTGAGAAATACAATCACATATTTGAAAATGAAATAAGATAATACTACTAATTAGACTGCTATCAAACAAAGTTAGATTGATGAGCTAATTGCTGAATATGATGAACTTAATAACACTCTAATCCGCATGACAGTCAGCAATCAAACAACAAGTCAAAATATCATCCTCCCTGAAACTGCCAGAAGATTTATCAAAATTGATGATCTAAAACATTTCACTGACAGCAAGAAGTTAAAATTTGAACACTGACTCTCTTAGATGAAGAACAAGCTTTGAGAAAATATCAACCACTATTCTACTAAACATATAAGAATTATATACATTGAAAACCAGACTGATGAGAACATGATAGATCACATTGCATCTTATATGAAAGAGAATCATCTCAAGCAATATTAAATTGTAGAAAAGATGTTTGAGTATCTTAAATTAATATATATGAATATCAACAAGCTGCAAAATGTCAAGAGTGATTATCACAAGCTGACTATATATAATAAGGATAATTATCATGAATTTGTTACAAAATTCTTATATCTGGTAGATGAGATTAAGATTTTCAAAAGAAACTACAAAACAGACTTTAATAATAAGCTGTTCTTCAACCTTCAAAGGATAATAGCAGTAGTCAATATGATCACTAATGTTAGGGAGTGAATGCGAGCTGCATAAGAAGGAAACTCTCTGTGTTGCTAACTACTATGTAATGAAATACTAAGCTTGATGGGATGAAAGAGGTGCTGGGGCCTGACCAGGTTATAACCACCCACATGGTTGTTTGATCACATGAGAATATTTAGCCTAATCAGGCGCTGAGCTTAATCTCATGTCAAGTCTAACTGGGCATCAGGCCTCAGTCAGGCTCAGTCAGGTGCTGAGTCTAACATCACCCCTCAGTCTAGGGACAGTCATGTTCTCATGCTGGTAGGTCATCATCAACCTCATCCTTCAGGTAGCTGTCTGTCTCCCATGCCTTCAGCCACTCATTTAGTCATCTTGAGGACCCAGCTTTTATAGAATTAGCTTTATGAAAGTCATGTATGGCATGTGGTAACTCTTTGAAGTTATGAGCTGGGTACCAAGATGAGTCCTCATCAAATCTCTTCCAGTGGACTTGATATTGCAGTTTGTCTTAATTTATTTGACTGGCTAATATATGCTTCACTTCTCATTCATTTTCTTCATCTATCTCAATTGAATCTGGTGGTTTGACAGTCTACTCTGGTATAGAGTCTCTTGAATCTTTGCACAGCTTATCTGAGAAGAAGATTGAATTTTCATAATTGTGAGGAGGTTCAGTCTATAGATGTTGTCCACTCTCTTTAGAATTCTGAAGAGGTCTGTGTTCTGTGCTGTCAGCTTACAGCTTGATCAGTCAATTCTGTATGATTTCAATGTCAAGTAGACAAAATCTCTCACTGTAAAGTCAGATACTCAGTGATGTCTGTCAGTCTGCCTTTTCATTTGTTTCTGTGCTGTCTTCATGCTCTTGTCTGCTCACTTCCAGATCTCTTTCATCTGTTTAACAAAGTTTTGATCAGTTCTTTGATTTGTCCTCTTCTCTGTTCTTAGTTCTCTTGACAGAGGTTTTCAGTCAAATGATATTTGTGACTCATATTCATTTGCAGCTAGAAAGAAGAAGATTTCAGTGAAGATGTTTGAGATGACTGCAGAAGCATGATCTATAATGAGTAATCACTCATCTCAGTCATTTTGATAGCAATTAACATATGAGTGAAGGTGTGTGGCAATATATTGATTTGTTGTCTCTGTCTGCTCATCTATCTGTGTGTGATATGCTGTTGAGAGTTTTAACTTTATGTCTAAAATTTCTGTGAACTCATCTCAGAAGTTTGATATGAACTGAGAACTGTGGTCAGAGACAATTGAATCTGGTGCTCTATTATAGAAATAGTAGAATCAGATGAATAATCAAATCAGCTTATGAGCTGTAACTTCACATATGGTAGAAACTGAAATTGTCTTCTTGCTTAATCAGCAGACTATAACTAGAATGGCATCACAGCTACTTTTGCTCTTTGACATATTCATGAAGTCCATTGTGATATGCTGCCATGTCTGTTCTGGTATTGATAGTGGCTTTAGCAGGCTGGGGACTTTGTCCCTTGAAATCTTACTAACTCAGCATGTATGACAGTTCTGAACATAGTGTAAGACATCCACCCACCAGGTGGTTCATCAATAGTGAAGGTAAACCAGAGCCAGAGTCTTTTGTCCCCCTGGGTGTGCTGTTAAGATCTGATCATGAATTTTCTTTAGCAGAGCAGCTATAAGAATTTCTTCCTGAACAGACACTATCAATCTTCCATAGTAGAGCAACATATTATCCTCTATTGTATAGAAGCTATTCTCCTCTCCTACTTGCTGTCACAGAGACTCAATTGAGATGACTGTCTTGTTTAAAGACACTATGCATTCAGCAATGTTCTCTTCCTCTGAGGAGTTGATGCTAGCAATATTCATAGAGAGAGTGATCTGAGAGTCAAGAATCTCTGATTCTAGAAGAATCTGCATACAGCTGTTCTGTTGCTTCTTAACCTGCTCAGACCTGCTCAATGTGTTTGCTAGCAGATTGGCCTTATCTCATTGATACTTGATCTCAAAATAGAAATGAGAAAGGAATTCTGTCCAGTGAGTCTGACATGCATTCAGCTTCTTGATTGTCATGAAGTATTCCAGTGCACAATGATTAGTGAGAATCTTGAATCATTCTTTCTGTTGTAGTCTCTCAAGCTCAGCTCATCACTTCTGCAATGCTCAGATGACTGCAAGCATTTCCTTGTCATAAATCTTATAGTTGAGCTCTGCACCATTCATTGACTTGAAGTAGAAGACCACAGAGTGTCAAAGATTATCATTCAATCTTTGACTCAGTATCCCAGCCATCACTTCATCTGAGGCATCAGTTTCAATGCAGATTTCACATTCAGAGTCAAAGTAATGTAGAGTTGGAGCCTCCACCAGCTGCTTCTTCAGTTTCTCAAAGACTGATTGATATTCTGATGTCCACACAAATGAAACTGTCTTCTTTATCAACTGGTATAGTGATTTTGCAATTCAGCTATAGTTTCTTATAAATCACTGATAGAAGTTGTCAAATTCTAGAAATGATTGAACATTTTTTACTGTGATTGAGATCTATCACTTTGTGATGACAGCAGTCTTCTCAGAGTCTGTCTTAATCCCCTCTGTGATAATGATAAATCTCAGATATCTTGTTCTCTGAACAGCAAACTCATATTTTCAGATGCTAGCTTGCAAGCCTGCTGTCTTTAATCAGTTCAGTACCAGGTTCACTTGCTGCTTGTGTTCTTTGAGAGTCCTGCTGTAGATTAGAAGGTTATCCATGAATGCTGTCATGAATTTGTCCAGATAGTCAAAGAAGATACTATTGACAAACTGTTGAAAGCAGACAGAGGCATTTGTAAGGCTGAAGGGGATCACTCAGTATTTATAGATTCTATAGCAGGTTCTAAAGATGGTCAGATCCTTCAACTTAGAGTCTATTCAGATGCAATGAAACCTCTGTCGAATGTTCAGCTTTGTAAAGTATTTTGCTTCATTGAGTCAGTTCATTAGCTCATCTATTAGAGGCAAGAAATACTAATCTTGTTTGATCATAGCATTCAGCTTGCAAAAGTCAACATAGAATCATAGCTTCATCCTACTACAAGCAATTAGAATTGAGGAGGTGTAGAGAGCTGAACTTGAAATGACAAAGTTCTTTGCTAGGTTGATTTCAAGATAGGTCTTCACTGCTTCTAGTTCCTCCAGATTCATCTTATATAGAGGTGCATGTCCAATGTCTCAAATGAGATCAGTGTCAGACTGAAGCTCTATCTTAAAATCAATGTTCTTCTGTAGAGAAGGTAATTCATCTGATGCTTTCTTTGAGAAACAGTTCTTCTGATCTTTCAATCATTCTGATAAGTTGCTGATCAGCTTCTCATCAGACTTCTTCTAAGCTCTCACTAAACTCCACTTCTTCTCAAGCTGTTTATCAATTTCATACAGACTGGTTATGAAGACTGTCAAGTTCTTGTTCTTCATATAACTGTGGAAAGAAGTAGCCTCAATGAAGTTCATATCTATCATCTGTGATGCTGTCTCCTCCCAGGTTAGTCTCTGCCTTGTCTTAGATGTCATGACTGAGCTAGTTCCTTTCAATCTGCAGAGTTGAGTCTGATGCTTCTGTCTGATCTTCTTGTTCAGTTTGATCTCTCTTTATTTCACATCTGTCTGATGCTCAGACTTAGGGTCTGGATGCTTCAGTATTGATTGAGACACTATCTTCAGCATCAGCTCCACTATCTGTTCAGAGATAGACCATTCACTTAGTCAAATCAGATGTTGGTTTTTAACATCAAGCCATATATCCTGTGCTGCCAACCACTTTCATCCCAGGATGACAGAGTACTGGTCTAGATCTGTCACCAGCAGAGGAACATTCTAAAATCTCTGGCCATTCACCCAGAGGTTTAGGGTCAATGTGCAGTCTATCACCTCACCAGAGGTACCATTGTATCCCTTCATGCAGCATTTGAATGAGAGTTTTTGAAACTTTCTATTGAAGAATCTCATTAATTCTATAGTGTATCAGATATCAATAAAATTCACATCATTTGCTTCAGTATCAGTGAGAGAATTTGTAGAAGTAGCAATTCCATTGTGAGCTAACTTAATTGAGACATTAAAGCTCTTTCTTTCAATCAAATCCTTCATCTCAAACCTCTCACAGACTATTGAACTATCTGAGATGAAGTCTTCTCTCAGACTCACTCTTTTCCTGAATCTGCTGAAGGCTCAGAAGTGTCATTCTCTGTGAGCTCAGTAATCATCTGTTGAGACTTCTACTTCACAAAGCAGTTTCTGGCAATGTGATCTTTCTTCTTGCAGTAGTAGCACTGAATATCTGAATGAGTGCTCAAGGCTTTCTTTATAATAGAGGATTTTGTAGCTAAGATGCTGTGGAAAGTTTGACTGTCAGAGACTCACAAAGTATTTTACTTGAAGATATTAAACTCATTTCCCTGCAAGCTTTTTGACTTCTGAATGACATTGATTGTCTGAAGAATGTGAGCTGCCTGAGCACAGATCTTCTGAAACTCAGCATATGTATTGATGATTGCATTGACTACTCCTATCATCTTCTGAAGATCAAAAAACAGCTTGTCATTGAAGTCTGTTTTGTAGTTCTCTTTGACAATCTTGGCCTCATCTGTCAGATGTAAGAGTTTTGTGACAAATTCATGATAATTGTTCTTATTGCACATAATCAGCTTGCAATAATCACTTTTGACATTTTGCAGCTTGTTAGCATTCTCATATATTGACTTGAGGTGCTCAAATATCTCTTCTGCAGTCTGATATCACTCAGAGTGGTTCTTTTTCATACAGAGTGCAATGTGATATGCTGTGTCCTCATCAGTCCAGTTTTTGATGTATGCAATTCTCATGCATTCAGTAGAGTAGTGATCAGTATTCTTCTAAAGCTTGTTCTTCATCTGAGAGAGTCAGTATTTAAATTTTGACTTCTTGCTGTCAGTGAGGTGTTTTGAGTCATCAATTCTGACAGATCTTCAGATAGTCTCAGAGAGGATGACATCTCAACTTACTGCTTGATTGCTGACTGTCATGTGAATTAAAGTGTGACTAAGTTCATCACATTCAGCAATTAGCTCATCAATCTGACTTTGCTTGACTGCAGTCTGGTCAGTGACATTGTTTCATTTCATTCTCAGACATGTGATTGTATCTCTCAATGTTTTTTCATCATTAAAGATGCTGTCAAAGATTGCTGCTAACTCTTTATAGACATGATTCTTGTCTGAGTGAATCATCTATCTGAATTCTTCAAGTGAGATCTGTGGTTGATCAGTTGACCTAGTTAGAATATATCATCAGTCTCTCTTGATCTTTTCAGAGAGCTGAAAGTCTGAGGTAACCATTCTGGTCTGGGTCTCTCTGATGACTAGAGGAGATGAGATGAGTTGCTGTTGTATGTTGTGCTGTCAGATTCTTGCTGAGCAGATTCTACTCAATTCTGAGTAGAAGAAGTAGAATGAAGCTTAGTATTATGTTAGAGAGCAAATGTGAGCTACATAAGAAGAAAACTCTCTGCATTGCTAACTGCTATATAATGAAATACTAAGCTTGATGGGATGAAAGAGGTGCTGGGGCCTGCCCAGGTTATAACCACCTGCATGATCATTTGATCATATGAGAATATTTGGCCTAATCGGGTGCCAAGCTTAATCTGACGTCGAGTCTAACCGGGCATCGGGCCTTGGTCGGGCTCAGTCGGGCGCTGAGCCTAACAACTAATACATACACTGAGTTTCAGAAAATCTATACACAGGCAGCTCACATTTTCCAAATAATCAATGCCACTCAGAAGTCAAAGAGCTTGTGAGAAAATAAGATCAAGATTGATAAGAGAAACTACAATATAGACTTCAATATCAAGCTGTTCTTCAACCTTCAGAGAATGATAGCAGCAGTTAATATGATCACTAATATATACACTGAGTTTCAGAATATCTCACATTCTTCAGATAATCAATATCACTTAGAAGTTAAAGAGCTTGAAAGAAAATAAATCTAATATCTTCAAGCAGAATATTTTATTAACTATTAATAGTCAAACATCTTTTAGCATCTCTATCTCAAAATTCTCTACTGTGAAAAAGATCTTGAGCTCTCATTTAGATATTCAGTGCTACTACTGGAAGAAAAAACTCATATTGCCAGAAACTACTCTGCAAACAGAAGTTTCAATACATGATTGCTGAGCTCAGAGAGAATAATATTATTAAGTCTTCAGCAAATTCAGAAAAATAGTAAGTCTGAGAGAAAACTTCATCTTAAATAGTTCAATAGTCTGTATGAGATTTGATATGAAGAACTTAATTGAGAAAAAAAGTTTTAATATATCAATTAAGTTAGTTTATAATAAAATTACTACTTTTACAAATTCTCTTGCTAATACTGAAGCAAATAATGTGAAATTTATTCATATTTGATATATCATAGAATTGATAAGATTCTTTAATAGAAAGTTTTAAGAACTCTTATTTAAATACTGTATGAAGATATACAATGACATCTCTGATAAGATGATAGACTGCACATTGACTATAAATCTCTAAATAAATAACTAGAGATTTTAGAATATCTCTCTGCTGAAAACAGATCTAGACCAGCACTCTGTCATTCTGAAATAGAAATAGTTGGTAGCATAGAATATATGACTTGATATTAAAAATCAATATCTGATTTGATTAAGTGAATGATTTATTTCTGAACAGATAATAGAGCTGATGTTAAAGATAGTACTTCAATCAATACTAAAGCACTCAAACTCTAAGTCTGAACATCAGACAGATGTGAAATAAAGAGAGATCAAGCTGGACAAGAAGATCTGACAAAAGCATCAGACTCAGCTCTGCAGAGTGAAAGAAATAAGCTCAGTCATAATGTCTGAGACAAGGAAGCAGCTGATCTGAGAGAAAATAACTATAAGAGATTGAACCTCTAGATTCGCTCTAGCTGGCTAACTCAGCCTAGTCATCATTTGCATGTGCGCATGTGATCATGCTATGTGAGCTTGCTTAAGCTTGAGTTCTCATCTCATTCTTTTCTTCCCTTTCTCAAGCAATTCATCCTTGTTATATAGGAGGACTAGCCTCTAGTTCTTAGAGCTTAATTCTTTACATTACAAATTGCTTCACTTCTTTCATTGATAGGTCACTGGAAGTCTTAATTCTGTATCACAAAGCTCAGCAAATGTGCTGACATATGATAGACTATTGGAAGCCTTAAATTCTGCATCATGAAGTTCAGTGATAGCACTGATATATGAATAGACTGGGTTAGCAATTGTGCTAACAAATGAATGAGCAATATTGAAAATGTCTAGCTGAATAAGATAAAGTGACAGACTTGTACAACAAATACACAAATGAATCAATGTGAAGCAATGAGCAGAGACACCCTCAGCAGCTTTGAACAATAATGAATAGTCTTTCTTCAACAGCAGAAACAGGTTCAGTGTGAGAACAGAGATTTAATAGCAGCTCAGCAAGCTGAAATAGCTAATCTACAACAAGCTTTGAACACTCTGACATCAATCCTCTCTCAATTGAACCTGCAATCACTTATTGCAGTCAGAAGATCAAAGACCAAGCTACTGGACTACAAGAAGTATGATGGTTCTAATTTGAAGCAATACCCTCAGTGGGAGCTAAAGCTTCAATCAAAACTTAAAATTGATGGGAAAGCTTTAGATAATAATGAGAAATGTGCTTGATATATGTACTTGAGACTGGAAGAAATGGCAGCAGCTTGAGTTTACCCCTGGGTTGAGAATAATAAGAACAAGATCAACTTCATGATAGAGAGCTTACTAGAGCAGACACACATGCTCTTTAGTGATCCTGCACAACAGAAAAAGGCTATGCAAAAGCTCAACAATCTATGACAGAGTAGAAGAGCTCTCTTTGACTTTCTGCTTAAATTTAATCAGCTACTGCTGGAAGCTGATGGTTATGAATAAGATGATTGTGTTAAAAAAAGATATTTGAAATCAACTCTAAGCATGGAGCTGAGAGAAGGCATGATGGGTGTAAGAGAACTGTCTCTCTACAAGAATTACTGCAAGAAGCTTAGATTAGTTGATCATCAACTCTCTGAGCTTAAAACTTTAAGACAGTGGTATAAACATTGCAAGGGCAGATCTTCTTCAGATCATATGACATCTAATCCACACTCTCTACTTCATCATGCTGTTCTTGATTGACAAAACTGGTCTCAAGCTTCTACTGATGATCTGATGAATCTCTCTTCTGATGCTATGACCCCAAGCACTCATCACATCAAATTGATAAATCAGACAGAGATTAATTGATGAAGAGAGCAAGGCCTGTACCTGAGATGCAGAGCTGAAGATCATATGATTAAGAGCTGTCTGTTCAAATCTTCCAGACACCCTGCCACTCTCACAATAGCTAAGGTGATCCCCAAGCTGGTACTGGATGATGATGATGTGGATATGAGTGAGAATTCAGGAAAAAGAGTAGCTCCAATCAAAAGACACTGAAAGTAGCAAAATAAGAAGCTTTTGAAGAAGCAATAAAGAGGATTTAAATCTAAAATGATATTCAAATCCTTCACTGTCAATGCTCTAGTACATAATATCTTTTCAACTAGAGCAATGATAGACAATAGATGTAATGTCTATGATCTTATTTCTCAATTCTATATTAACAAGCATAAGCTCCTGTGCATTGAAATTCTCTCTGTTAAAATGACTGGCTTTGAAGACTCCATGGGACTCTCCACAAGCATAGTGACTGGCATTTGAATTGATATAGATGATCATGTACCTGAACAGGCCTTTCTCTACATGGTGAATGAGTTACATGGTCATGATATATATCTAGATGACCTCTGGCTGGCCCAGCAAAAGGCAACTGTGATCCCTTATCAAAGAATTGTGAGATTTGAAGAGAGTGGTATAGAGGTAAAGTCTAGTTCAAATGCAAAAGCTGATGTGATTCCCATCTCTGCTGTAAGCTTCTCTAACCTTGCAAGCACTTAAGAGAAGTGAAACATCAAGATCTTCACTGTCAGTTTGACTGACATTCAAAAGACTCTAGAAGTGAAATCAAAAATTGATTCTAGAGAAAAGCTATCTGAACATTATCATGAGTTTTTGAACATATTTGATAAGGAAGCTGCCAACACTCTACCTCCACTTCATGGCCCAGGTAGAGATCATGAAATTGAACTGATTAAAAAGGTTGATGGTAGTGCAGAACAACCCTCTTGAGACCTGCTATATAATATGTCTCAAGAGAAACTACTGACTTTGTGAAAGACTCTTACAGATTATCTAGATAAAGGTTTCATTAGAGTGAGCAACTCCCCTGCAGCCACCTCCATACTATTTGTGAAGAAGTCAGAAGATGAACTAAGATTCTGTGTGAACTATCAAGCTCTTAACAAAATCATCAGAAAAAATTGATATTTTCTATCATTAATCAGCAAGACTCTACAGTGAATTGAACAGACTAAATGATTCACTAAGCTGAACATTATTGCAGCTTTTACAAGATTCAAATCATAGAAGATGATGAGTGGATGACAGTCTTTAGAACCAGATACAGGCTATTTGAGTGACTGATTACACTCTTTGATTTGGCCAATGCTCTGAGCACATTTCAAAAATATATCAACTAGGCATTACATAGATATCTGAACAACTTCTGCTCAGTCTATTTACATGACATCTTGATATTTTCCTCAAGAAGCTTACAGAAGCATTGCAAGCATGTACAATAAATGCTTATGTGTCTACAGGAAGCAGGCCTGCAGGCAGACATCAGAAAGGGTGAGTTTGAGGTGAACAGCACAAAATATCTTAAATTCATCATTGAAGCAGGCAAGGATATATGAATGAATCTGAAGAAGATTAAAGCTGTTTTGAAATGAGCAACACCTACTACTCTCAAAGATGTATGAG
Source organism: Paracoccidioides brasiliensis (assembly GCF_000150735.1). Classification (NCBI taxonomy): domain Eukaryota; kingdom Fungi; phylum Ascomycota; class Eurotiomycetes; order Onygenales; family Ajellomycetaceae; genus Paracoccidioides; species Paracoccidioides brasiliensis. The sequence continues at coordinate 87,627 of NW_011371381.1, forward strand.
GATTTTTAGACTTTGTCAATTTCTATAGATGATTAATCAGAGATTTCTTAAAAATTGCAACCTCACTGATGATTCTTACATATGAGAATGTTTCTTTTTTGTGGATGAGCAAGGTTGAAGAAGCTTTTAAATGTCTAAAATCAATGTTTATCTCTGCTCTGATCCTGCTTCAATTCAACTCTGACTGTGAGACTATATTGAAAATGAACTTCTCAGATTACATCTCAGAAGAAGTGCTGCTACAATATGATAAGCAGAGTATTCTACATCTATGTGCCTTCTTCTCTTGCAAGCATTTATCTGTGGAATTCAACTACAAGATTCATGATAAGGAGTTATTAGCAATAATTGAGTGTTTAAAGAAATGAGATGCTGAGCTATGAAGTGTAAGGAAATTCAAAATCCTCACAGATTATAAGAATCTAGAATACTTCATGACTACACACAGACTAAATGAAAGACAGCTACATTGAATGAATATTCTCTATCAATTCAACTTTAGAATTGATTATCAGTCAGAGAAGTTGAACACTGAACTGGACACTCTATCACAAAGAGAGCAGGACATGTCACAGAGTGCTGATGATAAGAGAATCAAGCAGAGGCAAGCTCAACTACTTAAGTTTAATGTACTGGCATCTAGAAGGGAACCAATAGTGACTGCTGCCAGTGTGAAATCTGAGATGTCTCTTCAAGCTCAGTGAAATGAGGCCCACAAAAATGACAAGATCCTGCAGTGTCTGAAGCAAACTCTTCATGAGAGAAGATTCAGATTTCCTTCTGAACTCAACATTAAGATCTTCATCTCTGAGTGCTCTTTAAACAAGAACAGAGAGCTTCTCTTTCAAGATTGTAAGTGAGTGCCAGACTTCAAACCTCTTTGAACCAGGTTAGTGCATGAGACTCATGACTCATCTCTTATCAGTCATCCTGGTTGAGAGCAAACAGCAAGAGTTCTAAGATGTGAGTTCTACTGGCCAGACTATGCTGCTGATATGAGAAGAATGATCAGAAACTGCCATCTTTGCAGATCAAACACTTCATGAAGAGATTAACATCAGAGACTGCTTAAGCCTCTTCTCATTTCTGAACACATGTGGCAGAAGCTTTCCATAGACTTTATCATGAACTTACTGAGCTCTAAAGAATACACAAACATCATGATTATAACAGATAGACTGATCAAGAGGATTATATTAAAAGCAGTTAAGAAAACTGATGCAGAGACAGTGACTAGAGTGTTTCTTCACAACATCATCCCTCAATATGGCATCTCTAAGACAGTAGTATCAGATCAAAAATCAGCTTTCACAAGCATGTTTTGAACTCAGATGTGTGAGAAATTAGACATCAAGAGATGACTCTTCACAGTCTATCACTCAGAGACTGACAGAGCTACAGAGTGAATGAATCAGACTCTAGAAATCTACCTACACAAGTATGTTAGCTTTCCACAGAATGACTGGTGTGAATGACTCTCTCTAGCAGAGCTGGCCATCAATAATAGAGATGCTGTCTCAATGAATATGAGTCTGTTTTTTTTAACACATCTTTTCCATGTCTTCTTCATTGATATAGCTGATGCACCTTCTGTTGAAATGCCACATAATCTCATTGAGTTTGCAGATGATTACATGAGAAAGGCTCATAAAGTATTGAAGTGAGCTCAAGTAAAAATGACAGATGCTCAGCAATCTCAAGAGAAATACATGAATAGATGAAGAGACCTGGCTTCAAGCTTTCAACCTGGAGATAAGGTCTGGTTGAGCTTAGAGAACATGAGAACTAATCATCTGTGCAAGAAGCTGGACATGAAATACAATCAATATACTGTGCTAGAAAAGATAGAATCTTATGCTTACTGACTGAATGTCTCACTTAGCATTCACAATGTTTTTAATGTAAAGCTTCTACATTGTAAAGGGTTAAGCTCTAAGAACTAGAGGCTAGTCCTCCTATATAACAAGAACAAATTGCTTGAGAAAGGGAAGAAAAGAATGAGATGAGAACTTGAGCTTAAGCAAGCTCACATAGCATGATCATGTGCACACATGCAAACAATGACTAGGCTGAGTCAGCCAGTCAGAGTGAATCTAGAGGTTCAACCTCTTATACTACCTCTCTTTTCCCTCTTTGTTGCAGGTCTTTACAACTATTTAAAGCCCTCTTTACATCTAATTTTGCCTGCTGAGAGGCCTCTCAAGTGTTCAAGGCCTTCACTTCTTGTAGAAGACTCATATCATTCCATGTAGGCTCAGCCCAATCTACTCATTTAACAAGATATTGCTTTTTCCTCTGATAGATTCATTCACTTTGAATTTCCTCAATTTCAAACTCAGATTCTTCCAGAGTCTCTATAGCAGATGGCTGCCAGTCAGTTTGCCTCTGACTAGGCAGGGGATCTGTCACCACAGCATGTAGAAGCTTTACATTAAAGACATTGTGAATGCTGAGTGAGACATTCAGTTAGTAAGCATGAGATTCTATCTTTTCTAGCACAGTATATTGATTGTATTTCACATTCAGCTTCTTGCACAGATGATTAGTTCTCATGCTCTCTAAGCTCAACCAGACCTTATCTCCAGGTTGAAAGCTTGAAGCTGGGTCTCTTCATCTATTTGCATATTTCTTTTGAGATTGCTGAGCATCTGTCATTTTTACTTGAGCTCATTTTAACACTTTATAGATCTTTCTCATGTAATCATCTGCAAACTCAATGGGATTATGTGGTGTTTCAACAGAGGGTGCATCAGCTATATCAATGAAGAAGATGTGGAAAAGATGTGTTAAAAAGAATGAGCTCACACTCATTGAGGCAGCATCTTTATTATTGATAGCCAGCTCTGCTAGAGGGAGCTATTCACACCAGTCATTCTGTTGAAAGCTAATATACTTGCATAGATAGATTTTCAGGGTCTGATTCATTCACTCTATAGCTCCATCAGTCTCTGAGTGATAGACTATGAAGAGTCATCTCTTAATGTCTAATTTCTCACACATCTGAGTTCAAAACATGCTTGTGAAAGCTGACCCTTGATCTGACACTACTGCCTTAGAAATGCCATGTCAAGAGATGATGTTGTGAAGGAACACTCTAGTCACTGTCTCCACATCAGTTTTCTTAACTGCTTTTAATATAAGCCTCTTGATCAGTCTGTCCATTATAATCATGATGTTCATGTATTCTTTAGAGCTTGATAAGTTCATGATAAAGTTCATGGAAAGCTCCTGCCACATGTGTTCAGAAATGAGGAGAGGCTTAAGCAGTCTCTGATGTTGATCTCTTCATGCAGTGTTTGATCTGCAAAGATGACAGTTCCTGGTCATTCTTCTCACATCAGCAGCATAGCCTGATCAGTAGAACTCATGTCTTAGAACTTCTGCCATTTACTCTCACCCAGGATGGCTGGTAAGAGATGAGTCATAAGCCTCATGCACTAACCTGGTTCAAAGAGGTTTGAAGTCTGGCACTCACTTACAATCTCAAAAAAGAAGCTCCTCATTCTCATTTAAAGAGCACTCAGAGACAGAGGTCTTAATGCCAAGTTCAGAAGAAAATCTGAATCTTCTCTTACAAAGAGTTTGCTTCAGACACTGCAGGATCTTGTCATTTTTGCAGACCTTATTTCACTGAGCTTGAAGAGACATCTCAGATTCCACACTGGCAGTGGCCACTATTGGTTCCATTCCAGATGCCAGTACATTAAACTTAAGTAGTTGAGCTTGCCTCTGCTTGATCCTCTCATCATCAGTGCTCTGTAGCATGTCCTGCTCTCTTCACAATAGAGTGTTCAGTCCAGTGTTCAACTTCTCTGGCCAGTAATCAATTCTGAAGTTGAATTGATAGAGAATATCCATCCAACATAGCTGTCTTTCATTTAGTCTGTGTGTAGTCATGAAGTATTCTAGATTCTTATGATCTGTGAGGATCTTGAATTCCTTTACACTTCATAGCTCAGCATCTCATTTCTTTAAACACTCAATTATTGCTAATAACTTCTTATCATGAATCTTGTAGTTGCATTCCACAGATGAATGCTTGCAAGAGAAGAAGGCACATGGGTGTAGAATGCTCTGCTCATTATATTGTAGCAGCACTCCTTCTGAAGTGTAATCTGAAAAGTCTGTTTTCAATATAGTCTCACAGTCAGAGTTGAATTGAAGCAGGATTGGAGTGGAGATAAACATTGATTTTAAATGCTTAAAAGCTTCCTCAGCCTTGCTCATCCACAAAAATGAAATATTCTTGCATGTAAGAATTGTCAGTGAGGTCACAATCTTTGAGAAATCTCTGATAAATCATCTATAGAAATTGGCAAAGTCTAAAAATCCTCATACATCTTTAAGAGTAGTAGGTGTTGCTCATTTCAAAACAGCTTTAACCTTCTTCAAATTCATTTGTATACTCTTGCTCACTTCAATGATGAATTCAAGATATTTTGTGCTGTTCATCTCAAACTCACTCTTTCTGATGTCTGCCTGCAGACCTGCTTCTCATAGATGCATAAGTATCTTTTGTACATGCTTACAATGCTCCTGTAAGCTTCTTGAGGAAAATATCAAGATGTCATCTAAATAGGCTAAGCAGAAGTCATCTAGATATTCACATAATGCTCAGTTGATATATTTTTGAAACATGCTCAGAGCATTGGCCAAATCAAAGAGTGTAACCAGCCACTCAAATAGCCTGTATCTGGTTCTAAAGACTGTCATCCACTCATCACCTTCCATGATTCAAATCTTGTGAAAAGCTGCAATAATGTCCAGCTTAGTGAATCATTTAGCCTGTTCAATTCACTGTAGAGTCTCACTGATTAATGATAGAGAATATCAATTCTCTCAGATGATTTTGTTAAGAGCTTGATAGTTCACACAGAATCTTAGTCCACTCTCAGACTTCTTCATGAATAGTATAGAGGCAGCTGCAGAGGAGTTGCTCACTCTAATAAAACTCTTATCTAGATAATCTATAAGAGTCTTTCACAAAGTCAGTAGTTCCTCTCAAGACATATTATATAGTGGGTCTCAAGAGAGTTGTTCTGCACTATCATCAGTCTTTTTAATCAGTTCAATCCCATGATCTCTATCTGAGCCATGAAGTGGGGGTAGAGTGTCAGCAGCTTTCTTATCAAATACATTCAAAATCTCATGATAATGTTCAGACAGCTTTTCTCTAGAGTCAATCTTTGATTTCACTTCTAGAGTCTTTTGAATGTCAGTCAAACTGACAGTGAAGATCTTGATGTTTCACTTCTCTTGAGTGCTTGCAAGCCTAGAGAAGCTTACAGCAGAGATGGGAATCACATCAGCTTTTGCATTTGAACTAGACTCTACCTCTATGCCACTCTCTTCAAATCTCACAATTCTTTGATGATGGATCATGGTCGCCTTTTGCTGGGCCAGCCAGGGGTCACCTAGATACATATCATGACCATGTAATCCATTCACCATGTAGAGAAAGGCCTATTCAGTTATGTGACTGCCTATATCAATTTGAATGCCAGTCACTATGCTCATGGAGAGTCCCATGGAGTCTTCAAATCCAGTCATTTTAACAGAGGGAATTTCAATGCACAGGAGCTTATGCTTGTTAACATAGGATTGAGAAATAAGATCATAGACATTACATTCACTGTCTATTATTGCTCTAGTTGAAAAGGCATTATCTACTAGAGCATCAACAGTGAAGGGTTTGAATATCATCTTAGATTTAAATCCTCTTCATTGCTTCTTCATAAGCTTCTTATTTCACTCCTTCCAGTGTCTTTTGATTGAAGCTACTCTTTTTTCTGAATCCTCACTCATATCCACATCATTGTCATTCAGTACTGGCTTGGGGATCATCTTAGCTATCATGGGAGTGGCAGAGTGTCTGAGAGGTTTGAATGGGCAGCTCTTAATCATATAACCTCTGACTTCACATCTCAGACACAGGTCTTGCTCTTGTAAAGGGTTAAGCTCTAAGAACTAAAGGCTAGTCCTCCTATATAACAAGGACAAATTGCTTGAGAAAGGGAAGAAAAGAATGAGATGAGAACTCAAGCTTAAGCAAGCTCACATAGCATAATCACATGCGCATGTGCAAACAATGGCTAGGCTGAGTCAGCCAGCCAGAGCGAATCTAGGGGTTCAACCCCTTATATACATGCTGTAGTGACAGATTCCCTGCCTAGTCAGAGGCAAACTGACTGGCAGCCATCTGCTATAGAGATCTCAGAAGGATCTGAGTTTGAAATTGAGACAATTTAGAATGAATGAATCTATCAGAGAAAAAAGTAATATCTCATTAAATGAGTAGATTGGGCTGAGTCTACATGAAATGATGCAAGTCTCCTACAAGAAGTGAAGGTCTTGAACACTTGAGAGGCCTCTCAGCAGGCAAAATTAGGTGTAAAGAGAGCTTTAAATAGTTGTAAAGACCTGCAACAAAGAGGGAGAAGAGGGGTATTATAAGAGGTTGAACCTCTAGATTCACTCTGACTGACTGACTCAGCCTAGTCATCATTTGCACATGTTCATGTGATCATGTGACACAAGCTTGCTTAAGCTTGAGTTCTTATCTCATTCTTTTCTTCTCTTTTTCAAGCAATTTGTCCTTGTTATATAGGAGGACTAGTCTCTAGTTCTTAGAGCTTAACCCTTTACAATAACATCACAGATAATGAATATGAACTTCATTAAAGCTGCTTTCTTTCATGATTATATGAAGAACAAGAAGTCAATAGTCTTCATAATCAGTCTATATGAAATCAATAAATAGTTTAAGAAGAAGCAGAGCTGAGAATGAGTCTGATAAGATGTTGATCAACAACTTATCAGAATGATTGAAAGATCATAAGAACTGTTACTCAAAGAAAGTATCAGATGAACTACCTCCTCAACAGAAAAATATTAATTTTAAAATAGAGTTTCAGTTTGATGTTGATCTCATTCAAAGCATTGAACATGCATCTTTATATAAGATGAATCTAGTAGAACTAGAGATAGTAAAGATCTATCATAAAGTTAATTTAGCAAAAAGCTTTATCATCTCAAGTTCAGTTCTTTACATCTTTTCAATTTTGATTGCTCATAGTGAGAAGAAGCTACAATTCTGTGTTGACTATTATAAGCTAAATGCTATAATTAAATGATATCAGTATTTCTTGCTTCTAATGAATAAGTTGATGAACTGACTCAATAAAGTAAAACACTTTACAAAGTTGAATATTCAGCAGAGATGTCATTGCATCTGAATGAACTCTGAATCTGAGAATCTGACCATCTTTAGAGTCTGCTATGAAATCTATAAATATTGAGTGATTCTCTTTGATTTTACAAATATCTTTATCTGCTTTCAATGATTTATTAACAATATCTTCTTTGACTATCTGAATAAATTTATGACATTATTCATGAATGATCTTCTAATATATAGCAAGAATCTGAAAGAGCACAAGTAGTAGATACACTTAATGTTAGATTGATTAAAGATAGTTGATTTGCAAGCCAGCATTCTGAAATATAAGTTCACAGTTCCAAAGACAAAACATCTAGAATTCATCATTAGTATAGAAGAGATTTAGATAGATTTTTCCAAAGACAAAACATCTAGAATTCATCATTAGTATAGAAGAGATTTAGATAGATTCAGAAAAGACAACTATTATTATGAGATGATAAGCTCTCATCACAGTCGAAAAGTTCAGTTATTTCTAGAATTTAGTAATATTAACAATATCTTCTTTGACTATCTGAATAAATTTATGATATTATTCATGAATGATCTTCTAATATATAGCAAGAATCTGAAAGAGCACAAGTAGTAGATACACTTAATGTTAGATTGATTAAAGATAGTTGATTTGCAAGCCAGCATTCTGAAATATAAGTTCACAGTTCCAAAGACAAAACATCTAGAATTCATCATTAGTATAGAAGAGATTTAGATAGATTTTTCCAAAGACAAAACATCTAGAATTCATCATTAGTATAGAAGAGATTTAGATAGATTCAGAAAAGACAACAATTATTATGAGATGATAAGCTCTCATCACAGTCGAAAAGTTCAGTTATTTCTAGAATTTAGTAATTTCTATCAGTGATTTATTAGAAACTACAGCTGAATTGCAAAATCACTATATCAATTGATAATGACTACCTCATTTATGTGAACATCAGAATGTAAATCAGTCTTTGAAAAACTGAAGAGAAAGCTGGTGAAGACTTCAACACTGTGTTACTATGACTCTGAGTGAGAGACTCATATTAAGACTAATATCTCTGATAGAATGGTAGTTGATATACTAAGTGAAAGATTTAAAAATAATCTTTGACACTTAGTAGTCTTTTATTCAAAGACAATGACTGATACAAAGCTTAATTATAAAGTTCATAATAAGAAAATACTAATAGTGATTTGAGTCTTATAAAAATAACAGACAGAGCTTGAGAAACTATAATAAGAGAAATGATTTAAGATTCTTACTGATCATCATACACTGAAATACTTCATGACTATTAAAAAGTTGAATGCACATTAAGCTCACTGAGCAGAGTTTCTTTTTCATGTCTACTTTGAAATCATGTATTAATCAGACAACATCAATCTGCTAGCAAACACATTGAGCAAATCTGAGCAGATTAAAAGACAACAGAATGACTATATGCAGATTCTTCTAGATTAGGAATTTTTAACTCTTAGATCACTTTCTCTATAGATATTATTAGCATCAAGTTCTCAGAGAAAGAGAGCATTACTACATATATAGTATTTTTATATAAAATAGTCATCTTAATTAAGTTTTTGCAATAGCAAACAGATGATGAGAATAATCTCCATATAATGAAAGACAATGTTCTACAGTACAATGAAAGAGTAGTGATATCTGTTACAAAAAAACTCTAATAGTTAAACTACTGTAGAAAATTTATAGTTAAGCTTCAGTAGCATATTCTGAAGAATAAAAGACTTTGACTCTGATGCAATCACATTATTGATAGACCATCTGGCAGACTAATGTTCTATGCTCTATTCAGAACTATCATATATATCAGATCAGTAAAATTCAAAGAGATAAGACTTCTGATTTGCTAAAGTTATTATCAATATCAGAACAGACATGACAGCATATTATAATGAACTTCATGAATGTGCTGAAAAGTAAAACAGATTATAATATCATTTTAATCATAGTATGCTGACTGAGTAAAAAGATAATATTTATTTCAATCATTTAAAAAAGTTACAATTTGAGAAAATGATCTGATTATTCATTCAATTTTACTATTCATATAATATAATATTTGACTCAATTATCTTTGACTGAGATCTTTAGTTCATATCAAGTTTTTAAGATGAGTTTATACAGATTCTGAGCATAAAACTAAAACTCTCTATAGCACATCATGTATAAACTAATAAACAGACAGAAGTGATGATTCAATACATTATCACTCATCTTCATCTCTATGTCAGTTACTATCAAAATAACTGAGATGAATGACTACTTGTTATAAATTATATCTCTATAGTTATTTTAAATACCTTTACAGAGATTTTTCTTTTTCTTGCAGTAAATGAATATGAACTTTGAATGTCATTTGACTGACAATCACTGATAGAGAAATTGAACATAAATGAGAAAAAAAATTGAGAAGTAGTAAGAAGCTTCATTCATTGAATAATAGAGATTTGAAAATAGACAAGTAAAGATATAAAAATAGTATAGAAATAGATAAAAAGACAGATTGGTAAATATTATCAAAAGTTTAACTTTGCAGTAGAAGATTTCATTTATTTAACATTGAAATCATATAAAATAAATTGATTAATATGTAAATTAACAAAGTTGAATACAGACTTCTTCAGAATTTTTAAAAAAATCAACAATGTCTACAAATTGAATTTCTCTGCAATAATGAAGATTATTTCAATCTTTTCTTTAGATAAACTATGCAAGAACTTCAGAGACTCTCTATATAGTCAAACTGTCAGATCATCAGACTCAATTGAAATAGATGATGAGAATGAATGAGAAATAGATTATATATTAATCAGTTGAATAAGTCAAAACAAGCTGCAGTATCAGATGTGCTGAAAGAAGTTTGATGAGAATTCTTCATAATACTCTGCTTATAACTTCAAAGAATCATCACATGTCATACATGACTTTCATGAGACTAACTTTACAAAAGCTGAACTCTTAGGCTGCCGTACTACTACAGACGCTGAGCCAGCCGGGCCTCGGTCGGGCTCGGTCGGGCGCTGAGCCAGTGGGGCGCCGGGTCAAGTCTAACCGGGCGCCGGGCCTTGGTAGGGCGCTGAGCCTAACAGATAGACAACTGACTTCTTCTAATGTCTCTTCTTGAGATAATACAGCTGTATCGGTTTTGAAATCATTTTGAGCACAAGTAGGCCCTGGGTCAGTACTGTGAAACAATTCAGTCATCAGACAGAATCTGTTCAGATGCTGAGAGTGATATAGAAAAAAACAGTTGTATATATTTTTAATCACTTTTAATGATATCTCTCTGTTAATCTTCTTCTGCATCTCTCTTTCATAGATCAGACAGAAGATCTTTCAGTATATTTTCAGAAAGCTGTGATATTTGAGTCTCTGATATTATTTCAAGTTCTTGCTACAATATTGATTCAGCACTCAGTGAAAGAAAGTGTATAACATCTTTATATTCATTCACTAATACATCTTCTTGAGAATTTTACTTGACACAGATGTAGAATCTGAATAATATATTAGAGACTAGAAAGAAATTGCAGTCAGATGAGAATTTAGACACTTATTTAAATCATTTCTGCTCAATGTGATTGAGTAGCTTCTGAGAATGAGATGTATATTCATTATATTGAAGTAAGAATTCATCTGAGTCAGTCACTATTTGTATATAGTACTCTGAAAGATGCTTGTCATCTGCTAGCAGATTAGTCAGATTGTTGATATTATTCTTGCTGTCTTTTCTGTAATCAATTGAGTCTGTCAGATCAGTCTTTCTGCTGAAATTAAAGACTGTATCATTGCTATCATCATTATCATCATCATTATTATTTATATTCATTGTGACTTTCTCACTGTTGCTGTTGACAGATGATGATACACAGTATTGATGAGCTATTCTTCATATCACATAAAATCATAAAAGAAAATTTAAAGAAATAAAGATAAAGAACTCAGTAATAAATTATTAAAGAAATAGAAAGCTTATTGCTTATGATGAAGAAATTATAGATATGAAAAAGCATGATTTAATAGCTTGAGGAATAATAAGAAATTAATGAGCTGAGAAGATTTAATAAGAAGAGATGGTGAAATTGTGAAAGTAATTAGATCATCTACTGAAAAGAAGAAAGTCATAACTTTATAGTCAGATCTGAGAGGATAATATTCAGTTAGCAGTTTTAACATAAGTGAAGAATAAATGATAATAACAGAAGAATACAAGCATTAATTCTCAGACTAAGTTGAGAGAATCTATTTTCTACATTTAAATGCTGAAATTTGAAAATTAAACTTGCAGTATACAGAAGAGCATTCATGATGTATGAAGTATAACAGTATTGAACAATGACTGATGTAAAGCAGCTGTTGAACTAGTTGATATCTGATCTTCTCCTCACTGTTTGAACATTTAAACTAGTAAAAAATTATTATTTTTATTCATATTCTTCTATACTTAATTTCTGCTATTAAATTATTAAATAAATTTTCAATCTTTAATGAAGAGTCTAATAATAACTCTTATATTAATAAAATATAAAAGAAAATTTATAATAATCTAATATATAATAATTAAGAT
>NW_011371381.1:99599-107395 GCF_000150735.1 Paracoccidioides brasiliensis
TAAGTTATAATAATATATATTATTTTTATATAAAGAAATAATAATATAATATAGTTATTAAATATATAAATTAAAATTAATTTATTATAAACTCAATTATATTTTATTATAGTATAGTTATTAATAATATAATATAAAATTAATTTACTTTAATTTTTATTATTTAATTACTCTTATTAATTTACTTTATTCTGATAATTAATTTATTTTAATACTCAATTATCTATATATATTTAGCTACTTATTTATTTCAGATTCTAAATTTCAATTTAGTATTTTTATTATAGCTATTTTTTTAATTAAGTTATAATAATTATTTAAATTAATTTATTCAGATTTTTAATTATTTATTTATATTTAGATATTTATTTATTTTTATATTTTAATTTTTAATTTAATATTCTTATTATATCTATTTAATTAAATAAATAATTTAAAATTTTTATGTTATTTATTTTAATTTTAGTTTGAGCTAAAATAATATATATTTTTAAAAAATTTAAATAAATAATATATTTAATAGTGTATTTAAATTAAAGATGTTAATAGAAAAATTAAATAGTGTAAAAATAATGAAGTTAAAAAAGAGCAGAATAAGAAGCAATAAAGACTTAAAGTTAATCTCATGAAAATTGACAATAACTCACTCATATCACTAATAAAAGAGAAATTAAATCAATTTAAAGATGGCAAACATACTGAGAATGATGTAAATAATTTTTTTTATGATAGATTAGCTACTGATTGTTGATATAAAGTGCAATAATGAGGATGTGATTCAAGATTTTTATCATTTCAGTGTTTTTATCATTTTGATGTGGTGCACCCACATGAGGTGGGGGTTGCGCAGTGGCATGATTATTATTTTTGTGCCTTGGTCAAGCTGGTGATCATGATCTCTTTTACTCTTACCTACATTCACTTAACTGCCTCATTATAATAGTCGCCGTCGCTCACTCTGTACCGTGCAACCCTTCTTGCGAGGCTTCTTCCCTCTATTCTGGTTGTCAACTATCCTGCGACAATCATTGGAGTTGATTGGGCTTTTGGTTGTTTTGCTTATTCTCATTATCGTAACCCCGATTCTTAATCGTCTGCAGAGACGGACGTTTGAATATAAAGAAGAGGGGGGGGAATATACTATTAAAAAGGGAAACAAAGAAGAAGAAGAAGAAGAAGAAGAGGAGGAGGAGGAGGAGGAGGAGGAAATGAATAAATATATACATATATACTTTCATTGATATTCTGTCATGCCAGTTGTCCGGCGTGTGTGACCCTAATAATATTTTGAAATGGCGACCATATACGTCGTTCCCGACTCTCCTCCGGAGCCCTCTGGTTACAAATCCTCCAAATCTTCCCCATTCCACTACACTTCCCAGCATTCTAGTCCGAATGGAATCCTTGCAGATGTCTCCCATTTCGAGGATATAGGCTTGGATGAAGATTACGTTGATGATCACCGCGACTTCGCTCAAGAAAAGTTTCCCATTCAGCCAAGTCAACGCGTGTTCCCTAGAGTTGGGCCTCGTACAGCGTCCGTGGCCACAACTAGAAACTTGACTTCCTCGGCTGGTAGGAGAGAGTATCCTCAACTCCGCGGTAAGGTTCAAGGGGCTTCGGAGGTGATGCAATCGCTCAGTCCTCCACGGCCTAGGAGAGCTTCGAGCCGAGTTCTATCTAATCCTCCCACACCGTTACTTCAGCTGCGTCCTTCAAGCCCCCAACTTTCGAAATCTCCCTCCCCGGGAGTGCAACCAACACCATTATCTCCATCCAATCCATCCAAAGGCACACCAATGCCGCCAAGACCCCTGCTTACCACTTCTCGATTCGTCATAAATTCTGCATCGCAACACCAACACCGAAAAACTGTCGAGGAGTTGGAAGATGAATACCATGATTCGGATGAAGACCTCCCCGAAGATGCAACTTTGTGGAACGTTCCCATTTCCCCACGTCCTCCCCATAATCGCCCTGGAGGTAGGGGTTTTAGTCCCGACCGGAGAAGCCGCGGCCCGCGACCGATTCCACTTTGCCATTCAACATCAGCGCCTGTATTACTTTCGTCTCCAAAGGCTTCTCCTTCAAAGTCTGCTAGACCGGTGAGGTGCAAAGTTCCAAGAGCCAGTTCTCTTGGCCCCCCTCGGACGCAGCCATCTCCTCCGTCCCTGCGTGTCAACTCTTGGAATCTGGTCATGTCTGAGCTCTCTGAGGAGGCGAAAATATTAACAGAAGCGCTCGAATTCCATGCTGATGCTTCAATCCAGGGACGTGGAGAAAACATTCAGAGCGTGAAATTATCCACCAGATCTAGTTTGGAGCAGGGAAATCACGAATCCCACGGTATGATCCAGTTGCCGCCTCTGCAAAAGTCGAATATCATGATCGACCCATTCCCTATCAGCAAAGAAAAGGAGAGAGTCTTATCACGAACTCGACCAAGCTGGCTTCCGCCAAAAGACCCAAAGGAAGAAAAAAAGCATTTGTCGGAGTACAAGCGCATGATGACGCTATCTCGTGAAGCTGGTAAGTCCACTGCCCTAGTCGTTCCATTTGTGATCTGATATCCGTGACTCAGCATGCGATATTTTAGACAAACGCAAAGCCGCCGAGGCGGCCTCCGCCCAGTGTAAGAGTGACAATACTTGTAAAATGCTCCAACGCATCTGGGACGATTATGTTTTCCCCGATTGGAATCGTGTCGTGTCCGAGCATCGTACAAGGGAACTGTGGTGGCGTGGAATAACTACCCGTTCCCGAGGTGCCGTCTGGCAACGGGCCCTGGGAAACGAACTTGCTTTGACAGAAGATATATACCTAAAAGCTCTTGAACGTGCAAATCATATCCAAACCAGAACGGGGGACAAAGCAAGTGATGCCGGCAAAAAGATGAAGGAATGTTTTGCTGCCATCCGAAGGGATGTATCAAGCGTATTTCCAGACCTCCGGTTATTTAGAAATGATGGACCACTACGGGAAAGCCTAATCAATGTGCTGGATGCGTATTCGATGTACAGAAACGACGTTGGCTACCTGTACGGTGTCCATGTAAGTTTAAGAATGCCGGCCCTAATCTTGTGTTGATGAGAAATGGGCTATAGTTAACAGCAACCTGTGCAGACAATTGCTGCTCTCTTCCTCCTCAACCTCCCTACACCTGCTGCAGCATTCCATGCACTTGCAAATGCCCTGAACAAACCGTTACCCTTAGCGTTTTTGACCGCGGATCCCGGCGCTACCTCTCGAGCTTACTCCCTCGCCTCTACATTATTGCGCTTGAAATATCCGCGAGTCTCGAACCATCTATACGAGAACTTGTACCTTTCCGACGAACAGATATGGGGACCAATGTTCCAATCCCTTTTGACAAATGGTCTTGACCTCGAGCGCGTTAGCCGTGTATGGGATTGCTGGGTTTTTGAAGGTGATAGAATTATAATTCGTGCCGCTGTTACAATTCTCGGGTGCTTGGAGACGACGCTTTTGAGTATCTTGCCTGGTGATGGGGGAGAAATAACTGCGACCAGAATTTTAGGATGGGGCTCAAAGAGTATTGATAGTGAACGGAACAGCATAGAAGTTGACTCTTCTGATATCGACATTATCAATGGCGATGTGAACGACACCGGGAATGAGCTCAGCGGCTATTGGATGTTGAATCATATTGGTGATAAGAACGCATTTATGAAAATGGTCAGAATTGTGCAGCAGGTTTAATTTGTCTGAAATCTGTCATTTAAAGCAGTATATATCTTTGCTCTTTATAGGTTTTTAATTTTTAATTTAATTATTTTCTTTAAAAATTATTGTTTTATATTTATATTATTAGTAATATTTTTTCAACTAAGTTATACTTATATAAATATAAAAATAATTTTTAATTTTTAATTAAATAAATAAAATTCTATTAAATTAATTATTATTATAAAAGCATTTAATATAACTGAATCAAATGTTTAAAAAAAAGTATGAAAAGCACTATAATTAATATTATAAAAAAGTAAAAATATAAATACTATAAATATTATAGTATAGAGAAAATAGCAATAAGTGAAAATATAAATATAAAATTAAATAATCATATCACTATGTAACTCACATCTCATGTGTATATGTCATATCAAAATGATCAAAATACTGAAATGATAAAAATCTTAAATCACATCCTCATTATTGCACTTTATATCAACAATCAGTAGCTAATCTATCATAAAAAAAATTATTTACATCATTCTCAGTATGTTTGTCATCTTTAAATTGATTTAATTTCTCTTTTATTAGTGATATGAGTGAGTTATTGTCAATTTTCATGAGATTAACTTTAAGTCTTTATTGCTTCTTATTCTGCTCTTTTTTAACTTCATTATTTTTACACTATTTAATTTTTCTATTAACATCTTTAATAGTGAAAACTCTCTCTACTTGAATCTAATAATGAATTATTTTAGCTTTGTGATATTTACTGATATTGAAAAAGTTTTTTAATTCAGTGATTTATTGCTCATTAAGTTTTATATTAATTAAACATACTTTGAATATTTTATTTAAATAACATATCAAGATAGGTGATTTTATATCAATAGTATTTTTAATACTTTGTATAATGTTTTCTACAATATTAATAGAATGTTTCAGTTTTTGAATTGTCTTTGATGAGAATAGCTAAAAGAAAAAGATAAATATATAATTTAAATTATTCTCATTTTCATAAATCTGCAGTGAAGAAGATGATGATATTTACTACTTAAAAGTGTCAAGAACTCAGTCAGAATTTCATGAATATATATTACATTGAGCTTATTCTGCAGCTATTGTATCAGATTTAAAGATCTGCTTTTGTATAGCTGAAAGACCTTATAGAAATTGCTATTTTTTATATTTAACAAAATCATGATACACAGCATAGTTGACTACTTTTAAATAATAATGCTTATAATACTGAAATAATAGATTATTCAGAAATTATAGCAAATGAATAACATGTGATGAAAATTCATATTAAATTATTTTGTGAAAATATATATATTGTATAAACTTCTCAGTGATATGAGATTTATAATTATTTATTAAAAGTAATTAATGACTTCTTTTCTGTCTCTTTTCTGTAGCAGTATTGAAATGTTTAAATCATTTGAATTCAATCTCATTATTTGTAAATTTAGTATCTGATAGAGTAATTCTATAATTGCTGAGTAAATCAGTCTGTGTATATCAATTTTTCAAATATATTTTAAAGATTAAAATTATCATTGATTAAATGACATGATTATTCATAAATACATATTCAATGACTGTAATCAAATCTCTTAAAAAGAATAAAAAAATAATGAAATTAATTTCTTTAAAAATAGTTATAACTTATTCTTTACATTTTTATTCTTCTTAAAAATCAATCTCATCAAAGTTGTATATGTCACAGATGTGAAATTGATACTGCTCAAATAGAATCTGAAGATGCTTAAATCATGTATTGATATATTCAATATCTTCAACTATTATTCTTTTTAAATTCATTGACTTTTGTTTCACTTTCTTATACTTAGATAGATGTTCAATGAATCTATAAGTTTATATTTTGCTAACTTTTGAAAAAGAGATAGTAGAATCTATATGCTGATGTCTGAGCATAGAATTTGTAAAATTTTCATGTATTCAACTGTGAGAGAACAATTCTTTTCATTAAACAGTTTGATTTATTGTTTAATTACATTCTTCTAACTCTTATTTAATCTTTTATTAACTGAAATCATTGTAGTATTCAGATTTCTTTCATTGATATGCACTTAGAGACATTGATAAGAAATCTCAAATTTTTATAACAAAGACAGTATTTTGAAATTTATATTTTTTTAATGATAAGTGATAGCTTTTTGAATACAGTCTTCAATATTTTTATTTTTATTTGACATTGCAGTAAGTTATTAATTGATGAAAATGATGAAAATGATGAAATTATAAAATTTTTATCATTTTAGTATTTTTGTCATTTTGATGTGATGCATTTATATAAGATGTGAGTTGTGCAGTGACATGATTAAAAGCTAGTCATTACATTTATTAAAGAAATTTAAAGATTTAAAATATTTATATATATGAATAAGTTCATAGAATAGTAAATTTAATTAATTATATAGTTTATACACTACAAGAACAACTATGATAAAAAGCATATCATATGACAGAAGTGTTCAACATCTATCATTCATCATAGTAGAAGAATTTAATACTATGTACAAAAACAAATCTACTACCTAGTACAAGTACAAAATCAATTAAAGAAATATAATAGTAAAAAACTTAGTTAAAATAAAAATAAAAAAAAGAAATTCATTAATTCTCTCAGCTTTATAATCTTTTTTTATTGTGAAAATTTAATAACTTTTAATAGTTTAATAAAATTAATCATTATATTATTTGCAGATGATATATATTATAAAACTATTTTATTCTTATAGGTAATATATTGAAGAGAGTAAATGCAAATCTTTATATATTTAAAAAAATATAATATAGCTTTACTAGAGAAGCGCTATATCATAAATTTATTATTAATATAAATAATAAATATGATAGAATTAGCTGATGATAAGATAGTCTTATTAAAAATATCTAGTTCATTAAACTGAGATAGTAGAAATTCAGCAAGAGTAAAAAACTCTCAGAGATGAACTAGCTTATAGATAGTTTTTCAAAAATAAAATATATTTATTATTATTATTATTAATATTCTTTATTTAAGATATATTCATCTAGTAACTATTATATCTATTTAGTTAAACTAGAATTTAACTATTTTATTAATCTAATTAATAAATAGCAATTAACTCATATATTGATAGAATTTTATCTCACACTAATACTTAACTTTTATAGAAAATCTTGAGATATTTTATTTACTTATAGCTTTTTCAGATGATAAAGTCATTAGTTATATAAATTATATAATTAGTAATAGAATAAGAATTATAATCTCTATCTTCTTAATTATTAGAAATATATATTATAAATTTAATATCAAAGTCCTTGTAGTAAAATATATCAATAACTAACATACTGCGAAATAATAAAAAATATATTAAATACTATTTAATTTTTTAACATTAAGTAAAAGTTAAAGTAGTAAAAAAATCTACTAGTAAAGTCAATATCAGAGTGTATATTGACAACTAGATATTATAAAAATTTAATATTTGATTAATAAATATACAGAGTAAATTTCTTGATATATATTATCAATTTTTTATCATATTTATGAAAATCACTACTTTGTTTTATTGAAGTGAAAGTTGAATAATAATTTTTTATAAAGAATTTCTTTAAATAATTGTTAATAAATAAAAATTATGATATAATGAAAGAGTTGAAATTCTACTCTATTAGTATTTGCAATCAAATAAGTAGATTATCTTCTATTTTTAAATTAAAATTAAAAATATTATCATATTTTTAATCAATACTACAAGACTTATTTTCTCTAATATATAAAGAAAAATATAATCAAGTATTATAGTCTAGCTGAGCAGATGAAGAAGAAATTAAATATATATTAATGAAGAAAATAATAAAGAAAACTAGCTCTAGCTACAATCTGAGAAAAATATTTACATATTATAAATTAGATGATGAGATTTCATCTTTTATATCTATTATTATTTCTATATTTACTTTTTATACAATAATATAATTATTATATTTACTGCTGATATATTTGCATTTTATCAACAAATAATAATTATATAATATAATACTTAAATTAATAAAAATATCTCTCTATACTATAAAATAAAGGATAT
>NW_011371382.1:0-31061 GCF_000150735.1 Paracoccidioides brasiliensis
ATTCAACTAATAAAAAAATTTAAAATCTTTTAACTTTATTTATATTATCTACAGAGTTTGTAGAATCTATTAAATAGTCAATTATTTAATTTTATAAGTTCTTATTATCTATATCTACATTATACTAATAAGTTTTATAATATCACAGCAATTGTAATATTCTCAGATATAAAATTAAGATATTTTTAAATATAAATAATTAAATTTATTTAACTTAGTATTATAGTATTGAGATAGTTTAAATTAAAATCAAATAAGTTGAGTCTTAGTAATTTTGATATTATACTTACTTGAGTATTGCAACTTCTTTGCAGAATGTAGATGAGTTGACTTCACTAAAAAACTTAGTCCATCTTGCTATAAAATCTGATCTCATTTTAGTCAAAATAGATCTCTCACAATATACTGTAAATCATTTATGAACCATATAGTTTTTATATCAGTAAAATCAGTTTAGAAAAATCTTACTTATTTTTATATATTATTACTGAAAAAATAAAAAAAAATATTAATAGTATTCAAAAGAACTAGAAAAAATGATAAAGAGAAAATAAATTTAATAAATTTATGCAATTTATCTTAAATAAATAATTAAATATACGTCTATACTTCTTATTTCTAAACTATAAGTACTTAGAAACTATTTAATAATTACTTATCAAGTAATTAATAACTACTTTAAATAACTAAATAATTAATATTAAAAATTAATAAATAATTATTAAGCAATTGATAAGCAGTTTAATATGAAGCTAGTATAAATATTTTAGAATCAATAATCTCAAATAATATATACTACAATATAATGATATAAAGTTTTTGATTAAAATATTAACAGTTATTTAACTTTAAAAAAGAAATATAAAGTGATTTATAAGTAATTTAAAGCTATATAATAATTATTTAATATTTTAAAATTAAAGATAATATTAAAAATAATAATAATAATAATAATAATAATAATAATAATTTTTTATTTTTCTTATTTTAAAGGTTCAAGCTATTAATAAAGTAAAATAATAAAAATATATACACTTCACAATTACTTGTTGAATAGTTATCAAGTAGTTGACAAGTAATTATAAAATATTATTATATTAATATATATATTATATTAAAGAAATATTTCTCATATAAAGAATATATAAATATAAAAAATAAATAAATCATAAAACTTTATTATTTAATTAATAATTTATAATTAATTGCTTATTAACTATTATAAAGAATATAATATATATATTAATAAGTTCAATTGCAGTAAAAGTGACAATGACTTGAGTTAAATACTAAAATAAATAAAATTAAGTAGTTATCAATTGCTTGTTAACTGCTTGATAAGCAGTTGAACATCAGTTGTCAAGCATCTATAAAGTACTTCTAGTATTTACAACTTTTAAAGCTATACTGATCTCATTATCAATCTTAATTCTCTGTTATTGTCATCATTTAAAAAATCATTCATCTCATCATTAAACATCTGATACTTTTGAGAGTTGCAGACATATGTTGAAGTGCTTGAAAAGTAGTTGACAAATAACTACTATAGATGATTATGAAGAGAAATCATTAATGTAAACTGCCACACAATGCACGCTGCCACACAACACACATCTCAAAAAGCTGATTTTTGAACTCAATCTTCCACCTTCAATCATCTACAACATGTCAATCAAAGAAGCTGTAGAGCTTACAGTGACTGAATTCCTTTCACAAGAGACTGTCAATTATACTACTGTTGTAAAAAAATACAGAATTCATTGAACTACACTTATGTGATGTGTGATGAGCAAATCAGTGTCTCAAAAAACTGTCAACTCTCTATATAGATAGAAACTTATGAACTCTCAAGAGGAAGAGCTTATTCAATATATAAATTGTCTTACAGACTGTGGCTTTCCTCCTACACCTCAAATTCTTCAAAATCTAGTTGAAGAAATCCTTCAGAAGCTGATTGACAAGCATTGAATCTCTAGATTTTGTCAACACCACAAGAATTGCATCAAAAGTCTATATTTATGAGCAATTGATCAAAAACATAAAAAAGCTGATAATTCTAAATATTTTCAGCACTTTTTTCAGCTTGTATTTAATTGATTTTTATTTACATTGTCTGTAATTTAATGAGAGGTTACTAATGCTTGAGCATCTTAGCTAGATGAAAAGGTCAAAAAATTCAACATTCAACCATCTAATATGTGAAATCTTAATGAGAAGGGCTTTCTTATGAGTGTCATGCAAATTAGCAAGTGAATAGTCTCTGTACAGCAGCTTAAGAGCAGGAGCTTGCTAGGCATAATTCAGAATGAAAGTAGAGAATTCATCTTTTTACTAGTCATCATATCAGTCAGTGAAAGGTCAACACTGCCAGATCTTATATATCAGTCAGACTTCAGGAATTTGCAAGATATATAGCTAGAAGATTTTGATTCTAAAGAGCATAAGGTCTTTTTTGCTGTCTTTCTGAGTGGCTGGAGCAGTGATCATTATGAATTACATTGACTGCAACAGGTCTTTAATCCTCATACAAAGACTAGAAATGAAGTCTGGTGCCTGCTCATCCTTGACAGCTATTCTTCTCATGTCAATATGAAATTCATCAACTACACTGATCAAAATTGTATTATTCTTGCTGTACTGCCACCTCATTCAACTCATCACTTGCAGTCTTTGAATATTGATATTTTGAATTTTTATCAAAGACATACTCTCAGCAGGTGGATTTATTCTTACACTCAGCAATGAGAGGTGTATTTATTAAAAAACACAACTTCTTTTTATTATTCCACAATGCCTGGAAGCAAGCTGTCATGAAGTCAAATATAGAGTCTGAATTTGCTGCTACTGGCATTTATTCTCTCTCATCAGATCAGATGCTTAGCAAGCTTGCTAGACCAAGCACTCCAGTCACAGCAGAGCCAGTCACACCTACTACCATACAAGAACTGTGATGGGTAGTTAAGAAGTTAAATCAACAGTGAAGAATCTCTACTGAGTTCTGAAAAATTATTCATGCTAGTGAAAGACTAGTTTTTGAAAAAGAGATTTTGCAGCATGAAAATAAGCTTCTATATGAAGCTTTACAAAAGAAGAAGAAGTGCTGTCAACATGGAAAGTCTCTAGGTCTTGTGGATAAAGAGAATTCATATGCTGCTCAATTTTTTTCATCTTCTAGAATTGCAGCAGCACATCAGCAGCTTGAGATCAACAAGACTGCTAAGATTAGTGAGGCTGCTGAAAAAGCAGCAAACAAGCTTCAACAGAATATATTACATCAAGAGAAAGCAATCATAAAAGCTGCAAAGCAAGCTGCAACTCAAGCTCTTAGGCTGGCTAATGCTCAGAAGCAAGAGAGACAAAAAGCTGAGATTGCTGCTCACATGGCTACTCATAAACTTGCTGCTGAGTGAAAGAAGACTGATAAGGAAGCTGCTCAGCAAGCTACTAGAGAGTTAAAGCTTTCTAGAGATCAAAATCTCATTGCCACTGCCAGATCAGCCAGGTCAGCCAAATTCCCTACAAAGGCTGTACAAAGCCAGGGGCCTGGTGAAAAATCTAACCAGGCCAACCCTATACAACCTTCCCAATCTGGTAATCAGTCAATTACACACCTATCAGCAAGCTCCCTATGACCTACTTCTTCTAGCAGTTCCTCCATGTTGCTGTCAATTCCTTCTTCACCCACCCCACAATTATCACATTGTGGCTGCATTATTTGACTTCCATCTAGATTTTTGGATTAACTATACATTTTTATATGATCTATTCCTTCTACTAGATATATATTTTTAATTTAAATTAAATAAATTCATGGATGGTTGAGAAATTGGTGGAATTCCTTGGGTGGTTGCTTGCTTGTAGAGGCGTGCATTGTGTGGCAGCATGCATTGTGTGGTGGTTTACATTATGATAATGTTTTTTATCACCCAACCTCTCTTTATACATACACGGTCCTTGATTTGAATGTTGTAGTCACATGGGGAGAGGTCAGCCCAGCCTTTTAGCGGTGTATGCTCTACTTGCTTCGGAAATATAACGTAGTCCGACACCTAACCGATCAAATTTTCATCCTTATTTGACAATTTTTTAAATTGAGCAACAACCACGAGAGATTTTATATAGAAATTATATAGATTAGATCCTTAGGTCTGTTGGCACTGCCTAATAGTGTGTCCGGGTGTATTACACTTGCTGCAGGTGGGAGGTCTTCGCTTTCTACCTTCCGGATTTGGATCCTCCATCCAAACCTCCGTACGTTCAGGAGGCTCCAGAGGCTTAGCCATCCTAGCTAGAGCTTCTTGAGCCGTAAGGATTCCTTCCTTAGCTATATAGAAACGTGATTTCTCTCTCTTACGCTTCTGCTTAGCATTGGCAGCTCTCAGCTCCATGACTTCCTTGGTCAGTAAAGCAACATTATGCATGGCCGTATGACATCCCTTCACTAGTTGATCAAGAGCCTGATTTGTAGGACTAGAGAGAATTTCCGTACGGCGTTTGATTCTGCTGCTCTGCCGCTCCAACTGAGTCACATTGCGAGGGGTCTTGGGGGTCCAGGAGGATTGAGATCCGTGAGATCCGTGAGCTGACCCCGGGGGGGTAGGAGTATGAAATTGAGTATGTAGGCGAGTAAGAACCTCATCTGGATTGTATGGCACTAGGCCTGTGGCTTTGAATCCGTTCTTTATAGTTATATCCTTCATAGCCTCCTGTCTAGCTGTTGTATAGCTGGCTAGAAAGTCCTCCTTGTCAATATAACTGATTCCTAGTCTCACGCTTTGTTCCACCCTCTTGCCGTACGCTCTCTTTAATGGTGAAAAGCAGCTCACATCTAGTGGCTGTAATAAATGAGAGGAGTGTGGAGGCATATATAATGATATAATGCCGTGATCCAGACAGAATTTGTCAAATCTGGCCGTGGCATGACTGCCATGCCCATCCAACACAAGCAGTCTATATCTGCCCTTCGTACAAGCTTTAGTAGCTCCGTTAAAGACCTTCCGCAGCCAATCAAGGCTAAGAGCGTCTGTGGTCCATCCCTTCTCACTAACGCCAATTGTCCAATCCTTTGGCAGCTTCTTGTACCAGGAGGCTTGATGAAGCTTGCCCTTAAAGATAATCATAGGAGGTAGAGCCCAGCCCGTAGCGTTAACTGCCTCGATCACAGTTGCCCATTCTCTATTCCCTGGCTGTAAAAGAGATGGCCTGCCAGCTCTCTCAGCTCTAGTAACCACCCAGGATGTTGAAATAACCCCCATTGTAAAGCCAATCTCATCAAAGTTATAGATATCCTCTGAAGTAATTCCATACTTCTTTATCGTACGATCCATCAGGGTAAACCATTCGTATATGATCTTTGAATCCTCGCATTGAGCTCGCTGATAGTCGTACTTGCGTGAGAACTTCGTCTCTAGTTCAGAATGCCGTTGTATAAATCTTTCTACCCATCTTCCTCCCACGGTAGTTGTAGTAGTGGATTCTCGCGCCTCAAGTAGTAGATTAGCCATTTCTCGTACGGTCGCGATCCGGGGAGGCTGTCCTCTCTCATCCATAGAGAGTATCCATTGAACTAGAGATTCCTCTTCAGTAGAGGTCAGCTTTCGATTTTTTAGTTGAGCATTCGTGTACGTGGTTCCACCGCGTAGTCTATCGTAAAGCGTAGTATAAGGAAGCTCGTACGTCTTAGCAGCAACGCGAATAGATGAAATTTGCTTAGTTTCATAATCTTTAATAGCTAATAAGAGCCTGGCTTCTTGATTAGAAGGTTCTTTGCTAGGTGTGGCTGTCATATTGAATGATTTAATAGAGTGGGTGATTGGGACGAAAATTTGATCGGTTAGGTGTCGTGATCGGTTAGGTGTCGGACTACGTTATTAACTAACCATGATGACTAATCATTCCTTTTTGCCAAGCATCTACAACGAAGAATCCATTTCACAAGCTCAAGTTACAACTATTGGCAAGTTCCTATCCGGTGATATGTCTCGGCTTTCAATTGAAATACGTCGGATATCCTATACATTGGACATTCCAATTGACCATCTTCACATAATATTTTCTATTCGGCGTATGTGTATGAATCAATGAAACGTATTCCGTTCCCATTGCCTCTCAATATTGGCACAGACATCGTCCATTTATCACGTATCTACCGTTTAATCCACCGTAAACCTGCCAACAGTGGCACCTATATCACCACCACCATCTATCTCCACAGGTTCATCCGTCGCATCCTTTGCGAACAAGAGCTCAATGACTTCTACGCGAAATTTTTCCCATCGCACAAATCCATCTCAAATGCTGTAGCTGCTGTACCAGAGAGTGCGCTAGCTGGTGTTAACATCACGGAAATGGCCAGATGGCTTGCTGGTAGATTCGCTGCCAAAGAGGCTGCAAGAAAGGCGGCCCCAGGCGGTGCAACGTCTATAAGCTGGAAGGACGTCATGGTTCAGGTTGAGAATGAGAAGGGAGGCCGGAGTGGGAAGCCAGAAATTGTATATTTGAAAGACGGAGGCGCACTGGGAGAGGTTGGCAAACTTTCCATCTCACATGACGGGGAGTATGTTATCGCAACAGTTCTCGCGGCGTCGCTTGGTTGAAAATCTTATGGGTGCAAGTCTTATTCCTGTGAATATTGAAATAAAACTCGTCGTGCGAATGACATACATGAGCAATGTGTCGGTTTCAAAGGCTCTTTTGGGGATAAGCTTCCAATACTTATTGAGGTATCTCGATTTTACTCCTCCCAGACTTGAAAGCTGTCACCGCTCCCCCCGTTGCAATTGGAGCCGGTGAATGGGAATTGCATGAGGAAGGAATTTTTCAATTGAAAAACCCCTGGAGAATTACAAGGGCGAAGCGCATTATCTGCGGTTCATCCTCTCTTCACAGGCCAGTTTAGGTAAAGTTCTCTCCTCTGCTATCATAACGGGTGAATTTGCGCAACCTACACCTGGTGCCACTGCTCGCGTGGTGGCAGAGGGTGATCTCAACAGTACACGGCTGTGACGAGAAGGGTGGTTAAACCGCAAAAAGAGAACTTTTTTCTAGGACAACCCTAGCGATATAACTTTCCTACCGAGCTCCAAAATTCCATACTCCCGCAGGTTGATCAGTTCCTGAAGTGATGTTATGCAAAAAAAGAAAGACATTGTTTCCCAATGCGCGTATACTTGGGCAGTTGGGGCAGAAGATGTTGGCTGTGACTAGAGACTTGAGATTTGAAAGGGCTAACTTCGAAGGGCAACAGCTACACCTCTGTATACTAGAAACCTTTGAAGACAGTATGAAATAGCTTGATCTAGCTTAGCAAGATGTTACTGTATATATATTGAAATTGTAAATGACGGACTGAGACACATCAAACTCATACATGTAATTAGCTCTGAACCGGCAAGGAAACATAGCATCACGTGATAACTACTGACTTCGCTGTGCTGTGGCCCTGGACAATGGAAGAATGGAGGTATACAAACCGGCGATAAAAGAATATCCACTTCATATACCCAAAAATAATCATTCTGTCATTAGAACTTGTGCAAAAGTCACTAGATTAGCCTCCTCATTTTGACACTGATACTGATACTAATTTTCATTGACCTCCTATCACAAAGACAATCGGCCCGTTCGATATCATAAACCGGCCCGCAACCTCCAAGCAGGTTCAAATCCTGGTAAGAACACTTGCTCAACCCTGGAATGTTTCATGCTGAGAGGGGATATTTTGACTATGAAACCGAATACTGTGGCTGCTCTAAAGAGACCTTTGTGGATATTCATATTTCGTTTTCCCTGATGCAGGAGGTTGAAATAAGATATTCCCTCCCCAGGGCTTCCAGCGTTGCCTTATGCAAATCCTAAGAGTTTTCACGCACATGTATCTCCATGGGAATGCCTCGTGACTGACTGTTGGATAGATTCCGAAGTGCTCTTTCAAAGTTCCACATTCTGTCCAAAGCTTTCGGGCCGCTGTTCAAGAGACATGTTTAGACCAACTTAAGGGATTTATTTGAGTAAACCGAGTATGCCATTTACGCATCACAGTCACTCTGGCCAGTTCTGCGAAGGCCATGCCAGAAACTCCCTTGAGGAGGTTATTCAAACTGCTGTAGCAAAGAAAATGCGCGTAATCGCGTTAAGCGAGCACATGCCGCGAGAGCAACAGGACTTTTATCCAGAAGAAGTGAGCTTTCCCAATGACAAATTGATATTTCCAATGCCTGCGTCCAACGATCAGTGCAGGCTTGGTCAGCGCAAAGGGCTACTTGGGGGTACTAACGAGTAGCATAGATTGAAGCAAATGGAACCGAGGCGGATCTAATCGCAAATGAAGCAGCATATTTCAAAGAAGCTCAACGTCTACGGGAAAAGTATGTCTCCAAGATAAATATCTTAATTGGGTTCGAGAGTGACTGGATTCGTCCATCGTCGCTGAAGTGGATTCGAGAGTCGTTAGCCCGGTTTCCATTCGACTTCTTCGTAGGATCTGTTCACCATGTCCACACCGTCCCCATTGATTTTGATACCCCATTTTATCACAAGGCAAGAGAGATTGCTGGGGGCACGGATGAGAAGCTATTCGGCGACTATTTTGATGCTCAGTTGGCTATGCTCAAAGCAATTAAACCCCCAGTCGTTGGCCATTTCGATCTTATCCGATTGAAGAGTGATGACCCTGAACGAAGCTTTAAACAATGGCCAGGGATCTGGGAAAAGATCCTGAGAAATTTAGATTATGTGGCAGAGTACGGAGGACTTCTTGAACTCAATTCAGCAAGTCTGAGGAAGGGGATGAGCGAGCCGTATCCCAAGGCTGAGATCTGCCAGGTAGATTTCAAACCATACCCCACGTCCCTCCCCCGCCCCCAGGCCTTGACCTTTCGAAACAAATTATTACCTATCCTAACAATAGGCGATGCAGGAATTTCTTGCTAGAAATGGTCGCTTTTGTCTATCAGATGACAGCCACGGCGTTGACCAGGTTGCACTTAACTACCATCGTGTGCTCGACTTCATCGAAGAAGTTGGCATAACTACCTTGTATAGCTTGGAGTATTGCAGCGATCTGCCGCCATCAAGCAGTTTCGACCCAAGATTCCCCCGCACGCGTCTAAACTCTGTCGGTCTTGCAAATCTCAAGCAGCTGGAATTCTGGTCATAAAGTCTGAACCGAAACATCAAAAACGTCAACCCGTTTTCTCCTTTCCCTGCATGACAGGGACCTGGTACAGCGTATGATGAGACATAGCATATACATCCATATGAGGGAAAGTTTTTCAAGCGTCTCTTATAATATCCACTTCTCGATATTTCCAGGGAAACGGTGTGATCCGTTGTCCTGTGTTGCGAAATATACTGGTATCGTTCGTGTCCAAAATCAAATGCTTTTTTTCAAGGCTTGAAGCCTATACAATCAAATTTCCAGAACGCGGGACGGCAAAATACCCTGGAACCTAATAGTTAGTTCCGGCTTGCATTCTTGTGCCAATAAGATCGCTACAAAATAATAAATTAGCCCTGTCGTTACTTTCCATTTAAAGCAGCGAGTCACGCGAAAAATGTGGGAGGGTGTGGCGTATAGAAAGAAGACTAATCATCTAAGATTTGACGCACAGCACCAAAAGGTGTCAAATATGCCTTCCAAAGTTATTTGTTTGACTTGGGATGTTATGTAATATTTTACCAGTAATGTAATCAATAAGTGAGTGAACCATATAAGTGAGTGAACCACTTCTCACCATTCATACAATGAGAAATGCTCTGCATCAAAAATGTCAATCACACAAAGAAATAAAGCCTCTACTCAGGAAGGAAGGCTTCTTTTAGTCATTCAAGCACTTAAAAATGATCAAATTTCAAGTGTATGAGCTGCAGCAAAGCTATATGAAGTCTCTTATACAACTTTAACTCATTGCATATATAATCATACAGCATATGTTAACACTCTCTTAAAGAACTGAAAACTTAGTCTTACAGAGAAAGAATCTTTTGTTCAATGAATTCTGATCATGAATGAGTGAGATCAGTCTCTCTGAGTTGCAGCTATATGAGAAATGATCAATCTCCTTTTTGTCAGTCAAGAATTCAATCTCCCACTCATAGTGAATGAATGCTGAGTATAAAATATTATCAAACATCATGATGAGCTGAAATTCAAGTTCTTACACAAGTATGATCATCAGCAGACTCTATGTGAGAATTCTAAAATTATCTATAGGTGATTTGGACTCATATAAAATACTATTGTGAAGTATGAGATTCTGAAGATGATATCTACAACTTTGATGAGATAGAGTTTCAGATGAGTGTAATTAAGACTATCAGAGTGATGACTGAATCTGAAAGAGCTGGGAATTCCAAGCTTATACAGTCTGAAGATCAGAAATAAGTGACTGTTATTGCTGAAGTCAATGCAACTGACTGAGCCTTGTATATGATAATTATTCTCAAAGAAAAGGTGTATCAATTCTGCTGATATGAAACAGAAGAGCTACCATATGACTGAGTGATTGAAGTCAGTGAGAACGGCTGAATCACTGGCTAGCTGAGAATCACTGACCAGCTAAGCTTCCACTGACCAGCTGAGCTTGTACTGATTGAAAGAGATGTTCAATAAGAAGACTCTACTCTGTACAAAGAGCAAATATTGACTGTTAATTCTAGACTGATACTAAAGTCATGCCTCAGCTGAATTTGATCAATTTTGCACTGAGAATCAGATCATTGTCCTCTATATGTCATCATATTTCTTTCATTTTCTTCAGTCATTGAATGTTGACTGCTTCTCATCTCTGAAAACTATATACAGACAGCAGATGGAAAATTACATGTGATTTAAGATTAATTATATTGATAAAAAGAAGTTTCTAAGTCTTTATCCTGCAGCTCAGATGCAGACTCTGACTGAGAGCAACATTAAGAGTAGCTTTAGAGCTGCTAAGCTGATTCTGTACAATTCTGAGCAGATTCTCTCACAGCTTAATATCATGATGCATATTCTCATTTTTTCAGAAATCTCTTATAGCTTTCAGATCTTCTGGATAACATCTACATCACATAATGTACATCAATTGAAGCAGCAGACTGAGAAAGTTAAAGAATATATCAAACACTGTACATAGAGCTTACTCAGTTCAATCAATTGTGCACTAAGTCAGCTGGTCAAAAGATGTCAAATGATAATGCACAGTGCTGCTATTCTAGCAGCTAAAAACAAAGAGTTAAGAGCTCAAAATACTAAACAAAAAAGAAAGCAAGAAAGAGACTATATATATATAGCTTAAAAAAGTGCTTTAAGAATTGAAGAAGGCTTGAATTGTGTACAAAGAATCAATGAATGAGAGCAGGAAGTGGTTGAGACTGCTGAGTTGCAATCACAAAAACATGCAACATCATGATGTAATGTCTGTAAGATTATTGAGCATACTGTCTGTACATGCTCTAAGTGTATAGAAAATAATTTATAATGTAAGTTGCTAGTTTTTCTTTATAGTTGAGGCTTTGAAGACATTCTCATTGTATAGAGAGTCGGAAGTGGTTCACTTACTTATATAGTTCACTCACTTATTGATTATGTTAACTAAATTCCGCAATCACATCCACAGACTAAAAAAAATTACAACGGCTGCGGCAATCATTAGTCCAGCACCGCATTCAATGAATCTTCTACTCTTCAGATTTGAGTGACGGTTAATACTCAAAGCAGCACAGGAAGAGAAACCATATTGTGTGGCTGCATAAGCTGCAGTTACAGCGTGGTTTTCGATCGGTAAGCACCACTGCGTCATGATGAAGCCGTGGGTTGTTGAAAGAAGAACGTTGTTATGCGTAAGTAACATTTTCAGCATTGCTTTTCTATTCATTTTCTTTGTTAGAGAACTTCTGTTTCCAAGTTGAATACTACTCTTCCAAAAACTATGCGATAATGTGACTTACCACTAAATGAGCTGTACCACTAAATGAGTTGCATTTTTGTGATGCACTGCAATTTAATTCTTCAACATCCACTGCTGTGAGATGTCAAACAAAGAAGCTATTCAACTTGCAATTAACAATTTAAGAGCTCAAAAGATCAAAAATTATGTTGCAACTGCTGGAAAGCACTCAATTAATTAAAAAAATAATATATTATTGTTATAATGACTTACAACTTGCATAAAATGAAGCAGTCTCTCAACATAAAAAAGCTCTCAAATCAGCAAGAACAAATGCTTTTGCTTCATATAGAGAAGCATGTAGCTCATGACTTTACTTTTATATCTTAAATCATTTAAAATATTATAAATACCATTAAAAAATTTATTAAAATTCATTAAATAAGATATTTTATTAAATACTATAAGACTTAAATTTAAAGAATTTATATTTGTGATATTAATTAAAAATACAATATAATAAAAATTTTTACTTATTTTAAGTATTATTTTTAGCTGATATTTTGATTTTTTACTTTTTTTCTTATACTAAATTCTTCTCTATAGACTTTTACTAATTATTTTACTTTATGACTATATAATTAAATGAGAAGATTAAAAAATACAATATTGAATCGTTAAATATTTATAATTTTAATAAAAAAAACTTCTTAATTGACATTAATTAGACTATTAAGTAAATCATTATAGTAAAAGCTTTGAAAATAAAACAAATTACTGCAGTTTAAGATAATGATAGTGAATTTATCTCTTTATTTACAGTAATATATGCAGATGAAATAACTTTTTATCTGCTTTTACTAATTAAAAAAATCTTATAATATATTGAATACATAACTAAAGAATTTAAATAAGAATAATATAACTTATTTTATAGTTTCTAAGAATATTGAAGTAATAATGACTATGAACTTAACTGACTGAAATGAATTTTTAACAAATATATTAAAATTAAAACAAACTGTGAAAAACGCCTTTTTATTTTATATGAATATTTTTTTTATATTAATATAAGATTTATTAATTTTATAAATCAAAATTAAAATTTTTTATAATACTTTCTTTGTATTTGACTCATTGACTATAATTTTTAAATATTGATATTTTTAATTCTCTAAAAGAAGTATATTTTTGAAATGTTAATAATCTTCTTTATAAAGTATTTGAATTCATTTAAATAATAAAAGAAAAGCTTTTTATCAGTTTTTAATATTTAAAAATATTCAATCTATATTTACTATTATTAATATTTAATTTTTTACTTCTAAATATATTCTTTAGTAATTTATAAAATAGTTTATATCTTTAGTCAATTTAGCTTCAACTGAGATTATTATATTTACAACTACTTATGCTCTTTGATATAATATTAAAAGAATTTAAATTTAATAGAGTTTACTTTACGAAAATATAAAAAAAATTATACATGCTAGTAAAAAGCTTATTTTTGAAAAAAAAATACTTGTACATAAGAATAAGACTTTAATTAAAACTTTATACAGTAAAAAGAATTAATAATAGTATAAAAAGTTTTTAAATCTATTGAATTCAAAGTAGTAGTTTGATCAGACTTAATTCATTTTATTATTTAAATTTTAACAAGCTTATAAGAGAATTCAAAAAACAAATTGCAAAATAAAAAAAAATAAAAACCACTTAATAAACTAAAAAATAACTTTAATATAATCTCTAAAAAGTATATAAAGTTGAAAAAACTTAGTAAAAATAAATTGAATAACAAGCAGCTTAGACAACAGCTTAGCAAGTTTATAAAAAAGAGAAAACTAGAAAGACAAAGCAGTATAAAACTCAACAACTTACTAAAAAAATCAAAAAAACTCAGCTTGAACCTGTAAGAATAAGCTCATACTTATGCTGTCAAGTAAAAATTAATCAGTTCAACTATAATTGTATTAAATCAATAGTAAAAGCAGATATCTACAGTGAATTTTAATTCTTTAAGCTCAATTCAATTATTTAATTTAGAAAATAAAATAAGATCAATCTTAATTTTTCAAAGCAGCTTACTGCTGCTTCTACTACTAGTTTAGAAATTAGCACTTCTTTGATTAATCTTCTTAACTTCATATTGAATCTTTTGCTATGATCACATTCTTTGATATAATATATTTCTATTATATTAAATTATTTATTTTCTATAAAACTAGATAATACTCTTATTATTATTTAATAATCTAATTAATATTTATTTTATTATTATGAAATTAATTGAATTCTAGCAAGTTGAGTTAGTTTTATTAAGAGCAGCTCATTTAGTGATACAGCATGTTTAATAATAAGTCACATTACTATTTCATCTTAGAATAGTTACTCTGTAGTATGACATATTACTAAATGAGCTATATTATTAAACAAGCTATATTTTTGCAACATGCTGCAATTTAATTCTTCAACTTCTACTACTTTAATATGTCAAATGAAGAAGCTATTCAACTTGCAATTAAGAATTTAAAAGCTTAAAAGATTAAAAATTACACTGCAACTGCTAAAAAGTACTCAATTAATAAAAAAATATTATAATGATGTTATAATAGCTTGCAACACATGCAGAATGAAGCAGTCTTTTAATATAAGAAAAAACTCTCAAATCAGCAAAAATAAATACTTCTACTTTATATAGAGAAGTTTACAGTTCACAGTTTTACTTCTATATCTCAAATTATTTAAAACCTTATTGATGAAATTCACTGAGTGAGATGCTTTACTGAGTACTATAAAATTTAAAATCAAAGAATTCATATCTATGACATTGATCAAAAATGTAAGATAGTAGATAATTTTACTCATTTTGACTATTATTTTCAACTAGTATAATAATCTTTTTGTTTGTTTTTTGCACTAAGTTCTCTATAGACTCTTGCTAACTACTTTACTGTATAACTATATAGTTGAATGAGAAGATCAAAAATTATAATATTGAGTTATTAAATATCTATAATTTTGATAAAAATAGCTTTTTAATTAATATTAGTCAGACTACTTAGTGAATTATTACAGTTAAAGCTCTGAAGACAAAGTGAATTACTGCAGTTCAAGATGACAGCTATGAATTCATCTCTCTACTTACAGCAATATATGCAGATGAAATAGCTCTTTCACTTACTTTTATTTATTAAAAAGAGTCTTGTGATATGTTGAATACATAACTAAAGAATCTAAATAAGAATAATATAACTTATTTTGCAGTTTCTGAGAAGAAGTAAAATAATAATGACTATGAGCTTAACTGATTGAAGCAGATCTTTAATGAGCATATCAAAATTAAAACAGATCACAGAAAAATTTTTCTTATTTTAAATATATATTTTTCTTATATTAATATAAGATTTATTGATTTTATAAATTAAAATTGAATTTTTTTTATAGTATTATTTACACATTTAACTCACTGATTGCAATTTTTAAATATTAATATTTTTAATTTTCTAGCAGAAGTATATTCTCATAGCGTTAATAATCTTCACTGTAGTAAATTTGAATTTATTTAAATAATAGAAAAAAAGCTTTTTATCAGTCTTCAATTCTGTATAAAATCAATCTTTAATGACTAAGAATATTCAATTTATATTTACTGTTACTGATATTTATTTTTTTACTTCTAAATATATTCTTCACTTATTTACAAAACTATCTATATCTTCAGTCAATTCAACTTCAACTGAGATTGCTATATCTACAACTATTTATGCTCTTTGATATGACATTAAGGAAATTTGAATTCAGCAGAGCCTGCTCTCTAAAAACATAAAAAAAAATTGTACATACTAGTGAGAAACTTGTCTTTGAAAAGAAAATAATTATGCATAAGAATAAGACTCTAATTAAGACTTTATGCAATAAAAAAAAGTGATAAAAGTGTAAAAAGTTCTTAAATCTATTGAATCTGAAGCAGTAGTTTGATCAGACTCAATTCTTCTTATCATTCAAAATTCAACAAGCTCATAAGAAAATTCAAAAAGCATATTGTGAAAAAGAGAAAAAAGCTGCTCAATAAGTTTAAAAGTAACTTCAATATAATCTTTGAAAAACACATAAAGCTGAAGAGACTCAGTAAAAATGAATTGAATAATAAATAGCTTAGATAGCAGCTCACAAAGTCTGTGAGAAAAAGAAGATTAGAAAGACAGAGTAGTGTGAAGCTCAGTAGCTTGCTAGAAAAATTAAAAAAAACTCAGCTTGAAGCTGAGAAGCAAGAACTGATTTATACTCATACTGCAAAGTGAAAATCAATCAGTTCAACTACAGCTGCTTTAAAGTAACAGTGAAAGTAGACATCTACAGCAGATTCTAATTCTTTAATCTCTATCTGATCTTTCAGTCTAGAAAATGAGATCAACTTCAATTTTCTGAAGTAGCTTACTACTGCTTCTATTACTACTTCAGAAATTGACACTTTTGATCAAGCTTTTTATTTCATGCTAAGTCTATTATCATGACTGTGTTCTTCAGTCAAGCACACATCTATTTTATTAAATCATCTATTTTGTATGAAACTAGAGAATACTCTCATTACTATTTAATAATATAATTAATATATATTTTGTTGTTGTGGAATTAATTAGATTTTAGCAAGTTGACGCAGTTTTGCTGAGAGCAGCTCATTTAGTGATAAGTCATGTTATAAGGTTTGATAACAGTGCTCTCTCTCCTTCATATATCGTGAATTATGTTGATGTCTCAAGGCAACGTGCGACTTGTAGTTAATTATATTGCTATATAAGAGGAGGAATAAAAATGAAGGAAAGCATCATATCATATACATGACAAATTTCTATTCTTTATTTTTTTTCCTTGGGGGAATGTTCCATTTGTTGTACTCCAATAAGTCGTACCAACTTTGTGTAATATTTTTGCCCAACTTTTATAGAGTTGGGAATGATACGACCCGTTGAGAAACTAGTTTAAATTGATCAAGAGAAAATGAGAGTTCCCAATCAGTAGGATAACTACGTATATTAGAGAACATCGTCAAGATATATATTTGAAGTAACTAAATATATCGTGGTTGTAACATGAGATAATGATGTTGATATCAACCAACCCGGTCTAT
This sequence comes from Paracoccidioides brasiliensis, assembly GCF_000150735.1. Taxonomy (NCBI): domain Eukaryota; kingdom Fungi; phylum Ascomycota; class Eurotiomycetes; order Onygenales; family Ajellomycetaceae; genus Paracoccidioides; species Paracoccidioides brasiliensis. The sequence goes on from NW_011371382.1 coordinate 17,002, forward strand.
GATTGCCTTGCTACCTTGATAGTCCCAGCCCTACCAGCATTGTTGAAAAGCCAACTCAAACATTGACTGCCTCTCCTCCAATTATAAATCACTTCTAGACCAGAATCGGTGCTGGTTAGTTGTCTAATTCGCACATGCCATCTTATTATTATCGAATTGCCTACATACAACAAACCCGAAGGGTAACTAGGTGTCCTCCATATAGGTTCAAAATAAAGAGTCAATTAAGAAACTCCCGAGCTCAATGATTGGTGCATGTCTCATTAGAAAGTGGCAAGTCTTGGCTATCATTAGTATAGGATCAGGGCTTGGGCCGTGTGGATGAGTGTGTGGGAGGGAAGACATCGTGCGGAGACGTAATCATAATTTCTTTTTGAGGGGTTGCTGAGATATCGGCAACTTAGGTGGCGAATTTGGGGTTATGTTCCCCCTCATACCAGGGCAATGAAGGCATGAATTCAGTGTGTTTTCTTTTTCTTTTTTCTTTATTTTCTAGCTTTCTTTTGTTTCCCCACTATTCTTATCTAACTATGAGACTTTTCTGCTATTCTTTTAAGGAAAAAGAAATAGCATATTAATATGTACAAATCCCAACAGACAAGCAGGTTAGCAGAAGTTACAGGATAATCATGCCGCTGCACAACCCACACCTCATGTGGATGCACCACCCCAAAATGATAAAAACATCAAAATGATAAAAATCATGCAATTTCATCATCTTCATCATCATCATCAATTAATAACTCACCACAATGTCAAATAAGAATAAAAATATTGAAGATTATATTCAAAAAACTATTGCTTATCATCAAAAAAACTCAAATTTCAAAATACTGTCTCTGTCATGAGATTTTAAGGTTTCATATCAATGTCTTTGAGCATGTATCAATGAAAGAAATCTGAATACTGCAAAGATTCCAGGTAACAAAAGATTAAATAAGAGTTAGAAGAATGTAATTAAATGATTAATCAAACTGCTTAATGAAAAGAATTGTTCTTTCACAGCTGAACACATTGAAGATTTTGTAAATTCAATGCTCAAATGTTAGTACATAGATTCTACTACCTCTTCTTCAAAAGTCAGCAAGATGTGAACTTATAGATTCATTGAACATCTATTTGAGTATAAAGAAATGAAATAGAAGTCAATGAATTCAAATAGAGTGGCAATTGAAGATATTAAATATATCAATACATGATTTGAATGTCTTCAGATTCTATTTGAGCAGTATCAATTTCATATCTGTGACACATAGAACTTCAATGAGATTAAATTTCAAGAAGAATAAGAATGTGAAGAATAAGTTATAACTGCTTTTAAAGAAGCTAATTCTATCATTTCTTTATTCTTTTTAAGAGATTTGATTACAGTCATTGAATATATATTCATAAATAATTATATTATTCTGTCATTAATAATCTTGACCTTCAAAACACATTTGAAGAATTGATATACACAGACAGATTTACTTAGCAATTATAAAATTGCTATATAAGATACTAAATTTATAAATAATGAGATTGAATTTAAATGACTTAAACATTTCAATACTGCTACAGAAAATAGACAAAAGAAAAGTCATCAATTACTTTTAATGAATAATTATGAATCTCATATTACTGAGAAGTTTATATAATATATAGATCTTTATAAGATAATTCTATATAAATTTCCATCACATGTCACTCATTTATTACAATCTCTGAATAGTGTATCATTTCAGCAATATAAGTATTATCATTCAAAAGCAGTCAACTATACCACATATTATAGTCTTGTTAAATATGAAAAACAGCAGTTTCTACAAGATCTCTCAGCTATGTAAAAGCAAATTTTTAAATCTGATATAATAGCTGCAAAATGAGCTCAATATGATATATATTCATAAAATTCTGACTAAGTTCTTAATACTCTTAAGCAGTAAATCTCATCACCTCCTTCACTGTAGGTTTATGAAGATAAGAATGATTTAAATTATATATATATCTTTTTCTCTCAGTTATTCTCATCAAAAATAATTCAAAAGCTAAAATATTATATTAAAATTGTGAAAAATATCATACAAAGTATTAAAAATACTCTTGGTTTGAAATCACTCACTTTGACATATTGTTTGAACAAGATATTCAAAGTAAGTTTAATTAATGTAAAACTTAATAAGCAATAGATCACTGAATTAGAAAACTTTCTTAATGTCAATAAATATCACAAAGCTAGAATAACTCATCATCAGATTCAAGTAAAAGAAGTTCTCATTATTAAAAATGTCAATAGAAAAATCAAGCATCATAAGAATAATGAAGCTGAAAAAGAGCAGAATAAAAAGCAACAGAGATTTGAAGTTAATCTTATAAAAATTGATAATAACTCACTTACAGCACTGACAGAAGAGAAATTAAATCAATTTAAAGATGATACACATACTGAGAATGATGTAGATAATTTTTTTATTATAGATTAGCTACTGATTGTTGATATAGAGTACAATAATGAGAATATTATTCAAGATTTTTATCATTTCAGTGTTTTTATTGTTTTGATGTAGCACATCCACATGAGTTGTGAGTTGTGCAGTGGCATGATTACCTGTTAATATAAACCACCACACAATGCATGCTGCCACACAATGCATGCCTCTACAAGCAAGCAACCACCCAAGGAATTCCACTAATTTCTCAACCATTCATGAATTTATTTAATTTAAATTAAAAATATATATCTAGTAGAAGAAATAGATCATATAAAAATGTATAGTTAATTCAAAAATCTAGATGAAAGTCAAATAATGCAGCCACAATATGATAATTGCAGGGTGAGTGAAGAAGAAATTGATGATGATGTGAAGGAACTGCTAGAAGAAGTAGATCATAGAAAACTTGCTGATAGATGTGTAATTGACTGATTATCAGATTGAGAAGATTGTATAGAGTTGATCTGATTAGATTTTTCATCAGACCCCTGGCTTCATACAGTCTTTGTAGAGGATTTGACTGATCTGACTGATCTGACAGCAGCAATGAGATTTTGATCTCTAGAAAGTTTTAACTCTCTAGTAGCTTGCTGAGCAGCTTTCTTATCAGTCTTCTTTCACTCAGCAGCTAGTTTATGAGCAGTCATGCAAGCAGCAATCTCAGCTTTTTGTCTCTCTTGCTTCTGAGCATTAACCAGTTTAAGAGTTTGAGTTGCAGCTTGCTTTGCAGCTTTTACAATCACTTTCTCTTGATGTAATATATTCTGTTGAAGCTTGTCTGCTGCTTTTTCAGCAGTCTCACTAATCTTAGCAGCCTCATCAGTCTCAAGCTGCTGACATGCTGCTGCAATCTTAGAAGATGAAAAGAATTGAGCAGCACATGAATTCTCTTTATTCATAAGATCTAGAGACTTTCCACATTGGCAGCACTTCTTCTCCTTTCATAAAGCTTCATATAGAAGCTTATTTTCATGCTGCAAAATCTCTTTTTCAAAAACTAGTCTTTCACTAGCATAAATAATTTTTCAGAACTTAGTAGAGATTCTTCACTGTTGATTTAACTTCTTAACTGTCTGTCACAGTTCTCATATGATAGTGAGTGTGACTGACTCTGCTGTGACTGAAGTGCTTGATCTAGCAAGCTTGCTAAGCATCTGATCTGATGAGAGAGAATAAATGTCAGTAGCAGCAAATTCAGACTCTATATTTGACTTCATGATAGCTTGCTTCCAGATGTTGTGGAATAATAAAAAGAAGTTGTGTTTTTTAATGAATACATCTCTCATTGCTGAGTATAAGAATAAATTCATCTGCTGAGAGTATGTCTTTGATAAAGATTTAAAAATATCAACATTTAAAGACTGCAAGTAATGAGTTGAATGAGACAGCAGTACAGCAAGAATAATACAATTTTGATCAGCATAGTTGATGAATTTCATATTGACATGAGAAGAATGACTGTCAAGAATGAGCAGGTGCCAGGCTCCATTTCTAGTCTTTGTATGAGAATTAAAGATCTATTGCAGTTAATGTAATTCATATTGATCACTGCTCCAGCTGTTCAGAGAGGCAGCAAAAAAGATCTCATACTCTTTAGAATCAAAATCTTCTAGTCACATATCTTGCAAATCTCTGAAGTCTGACTGATATATAAGATCTGACAGTGTTGATCTTTTACTGACTGATATGACAGCTAGCAAAGAGATGAATTCTCTACTCTCATTTTGAATCATGCCTAGCAAGCTCCCACTCTTAAGCTGCTGTACAGAGACTATTCACTTGCTAATTTGCATGACACTCATAAGAAAGCCCTTCTCATCAAGATTTCATGTATTAGATGATTGAATGTTGAATTTTTTGACCTTTTCATCTAGCTAAAATGCTTAAGCATTAGCAACTCCTCATTAAATTGCAGATAATGTAAATAAAAATCAATCAAATACAAGCTGGAAAAAGTGCTGAAAATACTCAGAATTATCAGCTCTTTTGCATTTTTGATCAATTGCTCATAAATATAGACTTTTGATGCAATTCTTGTGGTGTTGACAAAATCTAAAGATTCAATGCTCATCAATCAGCTCCTGAAGAATTTCTTCAACTAGATTTTGAAGAATTTGAGGTGTAGGAGGAAAGCCATGGTCTGTAAGATGATTTATATATTGAATAAGCTCTTTCTCTTGAGAGTTCATAAGTTTCTGTCTATATAGAGAGTCAGCAGTTTCTTGAGATACTGATTTGCTCATAATGTGTTGTATAAGTGTAGTTCAATGAATTCTGTATTTTTTTGCAACAGTAGTATAATTGACAGTCTCTTGTGAAAGGAATTCAGTCACTGCGAGCTCTACAGCTTCTTTGGTTGGCATGTTGTAGATGATTGAAGGTGGAAGGTTGAGTTCAAAAATCAGCTTTTTGAGGCATGTGTTGTGTGGCAGTGTGCATTGTGTGGTGGTTTACATTAACCCTCATTGTTACAGTCAATGTAATCTATATCTAAGTGAGTGAGCCACCTCCTTACCATTCTACATGTTTATAATTATATTGCACAACAACCACATATTAGTTATACAACTCAACTTTCACATGTATGAACAGGATATTCAATAGTATCACACACACTACACTGTGGTGCTGCATGTTTTCATGATTAAGAGTTGAAAGTGTTACAGCGCAGTCGCTTGGTAATATGGGATAAGGTTGATCCACTCCGACCCCAACTATATTTGGTTGCTCTGATTGATTCGCTCCGCTCCGAAGGTTGATCCGTTCCGATCACCAACCATCTATATATATTAGACTACTCATTCATTCCCACATTCTACTCCTCAGTTTAGTTATTCTCGTCGCAGCTGCCTAGTTAGATAGATGAATTGAGCTTTTGTCTTGTTATCATCATGCCTCTAGTTGAGCCATGACAGAAAGCTTGAGTCTTTCTCATCTGTTGGTTTTTGTATACAATTCAAATCTTTTTCAACTCTTAAAGCACTCTTCTAAACTATATAAGTATACTCTCTTTCTTACTTTCTTTTTTGTTTTGTATTTGTATTTTTTAGTTTCTTGTTTCTGCTTCAGAAGAGTTATTTTATGCATGATTATATGACAGCTATTGATCAATTAATTTAAAGCTTAATTGATTAAGCTAAGTGAGTTTTATATATAATTTTTGATATTTATTTAATCTTTTCAATCTATTACTTCAATTGATATGTAATATATAATATAATTATAATTTAAAAGATTTAAAAGAATATTTTTTAAAGAATATTAGTATAATATTTAAATAGTATAATATAAAAAAAATTTATTTTGAATTATAAAAAATTAATTTTATTTATAGTTAATATACTTTATTACTAAGTGATGAACATCACTGAGTAATAGATTTTTTAAAAAAATTATTAAATATTTAACTCAATTATCTTTAATATACTATTTCTTTAAATATTTTTTAAAAATATTTTTATCTCAAAAATCTCATAAATAGTTGATTATTACTTTATATAAATTTTTAAAAAATATATTAAAAATAAAATATTTAAAATATATGAGATTTTTAAAATTATTCTATATAAATAACTTGATAAAATTAAATCATACTTAGAGATACATATAAATAATTATAAATTAACAATAATTAAAGAAAAATTTCTTTTAAGTTATTATTAAATGCATATAAATAATATTTTTTAATTTAATTAAAGTTTCTATATAAAATAATACAGATTCTACTTTAAGAATATACTTTTAATTTTATTATTATTTTTGAAATTAATTAAATATCTAAATTTATTTAATATTATTTATAATTATATATACTATAATCACTATATATTTTATCAATAAATCAAGTAAAAGAATTTAAAAATTATAAAATAATAACTAAAGATAATATTTAAAGATATTTAAATATATAAAATTCAAAAAAATAATACTTAAAACTTTATTAAAATTAACTTTATAATAAAGTTTTATATAATTTCTAAAGTTATTCCTGCATCTAAAGATAATAGAAGATTATATATAATTAATTATTTAGAAGAATTATAATTAAGTTATAATTATTAAAAGTATAAAATTAAGTAAAAAAGTATTTTATTCTTTTTTTTTATTAAAAAATCAAGATATTTTTAATAGAAAATAAGCAGAAGATAAAGAAAAAGATATGAAGATAATTTAATTTAAATTATAATATTATTCTATCTATATAAAAAGATTATAAGTATGTTTATCTATTTAATTTATAGATTAAAAGCTTAAATTGAAGCTGTATTTTATTAATAAACTTCACTATATTATAGTATCTATAAGATTATTAAATATATTATATATAATTATTTTAATAAATAGCTATATATTTATTGCTCAATGATAAAGTATATTAACTTTTATATAAGTTATTTAATAAAAAATAAAAATTTTTATTAATATAATTAATATTAAATTATATTTATTTTTTATTTATTATTTATAAATAAGATAATACATAGAAAGTAATAATATTATTCTTAAAATAAAATTAAATAAATTTAATAAAAATAAGATTTTTATATTTATTAATAATTAAAAAATTAAAAGTAAATATTTAATTTTTATATAATATTAAATTTTTTTTACTAAATATCTTTTTAAGTAAAATTAATTTCATTTTTTTATTTTTTAATTATTTTATTAACTCTAATTAATTAGTTATATAATAGTTTTTTAGTTTTATACTAATAGAATTAAATTATTTTTTTTAAAAAATAATTATTATATAGAAAGTTTAATTATTTTTAATAATTTTTATATAAATTTTAAATATTTTACTTTTTTAAATTTAATAATCACTTTAACTATTTAAATTATTTACTGATATAAAACTTAGTCTTATTAATATTTTTTATATCATTCAGTGAAATTTTATACTTTTCAATAATATTTTATACAAACTTAAATCATTCATATATCATATTAGAATTCTTATATAGAGTTCACTTATAATCATACTTTCATGAGAACTTTAATTTTAACTTTTTATAATACTTGATAAAGTTTCATACTCAGCATTCATTAGCTTGTTGATAAATAAAATTAAATTCAAACTTAATTTTTTATTCACAAAGGAGTAAAATTGATTATATTTTATACAGTTGTATTCTGAGATGACTGTTCTCACATATTCATAGAGAGAACTCACTGAATAAAAGATTTTTCCTCTATAAGGCTAAGTTTTCAATTCTTTGATAAGTATCAATATGTGCCATATAATTATTGACATAATGAGTAAGAGTAGGATGAAGGACATCATATAACTTTGCTACATCTCATACACTAATCTGGTCTTCATCAAGTGCTTGAATTGTTAAAAGAAGTATTCTATTTTTTTCTTAAAAGAAGACTTGATGACTTTGCATTGTTGATATTTTTAATTGTTAAATCAGGAGAAGCGTAGATGTTCGAGAACTGGCTCACTCGCTTATGTGGTTCGCTCGCTTAACTATAGTTATATAGATTATGCTAGGAGAGAGTGAGAAATTGACACCATGAAAACGGCTGCATATTATAGTTAACTACCATATGGAGAGGAAAGTCCCTTAACTATTCAAGCATGAGAACTGGGAGATTTTTGACGAATCATTGAAGATGTCTTCGGGAGGGGTCGATCGATCTAGGCACGCTCTAGACTCCTGGACCGGGCGGTACCTAGGCCATTCCGCCAGCCATAGGCCACCATGACCTGGCTGTTCTACTGTTCGTGGCGTCCGATCTACTGCACGCCTGCGCCAAAACCCCGTCTGTTGGATTTAAGGGTGTCAGACAAACTGCAGAGCTTCTTTCCACGAAAACGCCTCTGCTCAGTTCTGCCCCTCGACCAGTCGCCATTATTCGGTGGGCTGGATAGGTTTAGAGCCAAGCGCCGTTATTTGCAGGCCGCGAATGTATTGACAGCCCCGAACTCGAACTTTGTCGTCTCTTAGAGAGCAGGGGTGGGACAAGAAGCGTAATATTTTTCTCTTCTGATTGATTAGTTAAATAGTTGGATTTCACGCGATTCCCGCAGTGGATTATTGTCCAGAACCACTGAGCATTCAACCCGTTGCATGGACCCAAAATCTGATGTTCCTCGGAAACATGATTTCAAGGAGAATTTTACGTATGATGTGGCAGCTGTTGCGGACGGTTTTGAGCTTCTACCCAATCGGTTTCCAATCCATGAAATAATTTTCTCTTCTTAATACAGTCTTTCGTGCTCAATTCCTCCCCTTGTTTCTTCACAGATTTCCCTGAAGGACCCTTTTCATTTTGCACCGGTTTTCTTTTCTTTTCTTTTCTTTTTTTTGGACGCTTCTCGAACTATATCTCGTGGGCTTCTTCTCCACATCGAAATACGCGGCTCTATTTTGTCACACCCTCCAAACGTTTACAACTCGAATATATACATACATACACACATATATAAACAGTGCCCTTCATCACTTGCTTGACGTGAAATTTAAAAGCTCTTGCCATCTGACAAGGCCCAACTTTCGATCGTTTGAAAATTGAAGGCACTTTATCGAACATTCGCTTATTCCTCTCCAGTATTCATCAAATGTTCACAGCACTAGGAATTTATATAAACCTTTGAAAAGAGATCCATCTTCGGCTATTCAATCGAGTCTTGCGTTATGGGTGTCATAAAGAGAGTGCTCAAAAAGGGCAATGGAGTTGACAAGCCATCAAAGGGCGACGAAGTGGTGATCAACTACAAAGGGTGCCTTTATGACCCAACTGCCGCTGATAAGAACTATATGGGAGACGAGTGAGTATTCGCAGCTCACTTTGAAACCGCTGTTTTGTCGAAGGAAAAAAGGGAAGAAACGATGAAGCAAACGGTCTATTTGCTGAATTCTTTTTAAATTCGGTGCAGATTTGATTCTTCCAGCGACAGAGGGAACTTCACAACCACAATCGGCATTGGGAAAGTTATCCAAGGTACTTATTAACAGCTTTTCTATACGGTATACGCTTTAGCCAACATCCCGCTGGTCACACTTGCAATGTGAGGCTATCCGCCTTATAATTTGGACGTAATGGTACCATATCTGACGAATTCCCGACTAACCATTCCGTCTGTACAAAGGTTGGGACGAGGCTGTTGTTAATATGAGCCTTGGTGAAAGGAGCATCTTGACGATCAGTGGGTAAGTCAATGCTTTTCCATTCAGCCCTTTTTCCAACTTTCCTGAGACCCAACAATATTTCATCGAATTGGCGTTTTATGGAAAGGGAACTATTTTACTAATCATATCTGCTTGCACTTTGTTCTCCAGTGATTACGCGTATGGTGAGCGGTATGTTACCTTTCAAATTTATTTCCGACCCCTGTGCAAAAGAAATTGGCCGTCCATTCCCCAATGTTGTTCATATATTTTGCGTTATAGACAGATGGGGAGGACTATAAGTTCAAAATAATCCTAGATGCAAGCTGCTATATGGGAGCTTTATCTTCCAAAACCGTCCTGTCAGACATAAATCAGATCACTGACTTGAGCCCTTAACTATCATTGGCTGCTCTTTAGTGGTTTTCCTGGACTAATCCCGCCCAACTCAACGCTGGTTTTGTAAGTACTCGATAGCCGCCAGGTTTTCTTCCTGTTATTTGTTACTTTTCTCTTGCCTATTGAGCAAACCGTCATGCATGGTTTCACCGCATTTCGTGCCTGAATAATATTCTTAATTGCCTAAGTCCCTGGCTTCATCATCAGGTGGCTTCTCTCCCACGTATCACAGCACAGACTTTCCGTCGATGCAGCTTAACCTGGTTGCCGCCAAAGTTCTCCTTCATTCTGCACACCTTGATTTGTCAAACATGCAAAAATGTCTTCATATTACTTTGCACTGCATTCCATCTCTTAGCGTCGCCGACCAATTAAACAAGACCTCGCTAACTCTGATATTTCCTCACAGTGATGTCGAACTCAAGGGAATCAATCATAAGCGAATATAAAGGTACCTCCTTTCATCTCATCAAGCTTAATATTCTGTTATAAAGCAGTTAGCAATGCAGAAAGTTTCCTTCTTCTGCAGCTTTCATTTGCATTCTATTATAATACTAAGCTTTAACCTACTCTTTCTACTCAGAATTGAGTAGAATCTGTTCAGCATAAATCTGATGATATGACAGTACACTGAGTCTAAACACAGTCAGCTCAGAACAGCAACTCATTCTTCTTAGTCATTAGAAAGACCCAGATTAGAATGATCATCTCAGACTTTTAGTTCTCTGAAAAGATTAAGAAGAATTGATAATATGTTCTAACAAAGTCAATTGATTAATCATGAGTTTTATTTGAAGAATTCAGATAGATAATTCACTTAAATAAAAATCATGTTTACAATAAGTTAGCAGCAATTTTTAATAGTGTTTTTAACAATGAAAAAGCACTAAGAAATACAGTCATATATCTGTAAATTAAACAGAATTATGCTGCAGTCTAGACAGCTATTAAGTAATGTTAAATTAATGAACTCTTTGCAGAATATGATGAGCTTAGTCATATTTTAATCTATATAACAGTCAGCAATTAAATAATAAGTCAAGACATCATCTTCTCAGAGAATATAAAAAGATCTATCAAGATTGATAACTTAAAATATTTTATTAATAGTAAGAAGTTAAAGTTTGAGTACTGACTTTTCTACATGAAGAATAAACTTCAAAAGAATACTAATCATTATCTTATTAAATATATGAAGATTGTATATATTGAAAACTGAACTGATAAAAATTCAGTATATTATATTACATTTCATATGAAGAAGAATCATTCTGGACAATATCAAACTATAGAAAAGATATTTAAGCATCTCAAGTCAATCTATAAAAATAGTAATAAGTTATATAATATCAAAAATGACTACTGTAAGCTAATTATACATATTGATAACAATTATTATAAGTTTATCATAAAGTTTTTACATCTGATAGATGAGATTAAGATTGTTAAAAAGAACTATAAAACTAACTTTAATGATAAGTTTTTTTTAATCTTCAAAGAATGATGATAATAATTAATATAATAATTGATATATATATTGAATTTTAAAAAATTTACACTTAGATGACTTATACTCCTCAGATAATTAATATTATTTAAAAGTCAAAAAGTTTATAAAGTAATAAATTTAATATATTAAAATAAAATACTATATAAATTTTGAATATTTAGATCTTTATCAGCTTTTTAAAATTAATTACTATAGTAAAAAAATTTATAAATTTTTATTCAGATATTCAATGATATTACTATAGGAAAAAAAGTTATATTGTCAGAAATTACTTTGCAAAACAAAAGTTTTAATAAATAATACTAAATTTACTGAAAATGATATCACTAAACTCTAAGTAGATTCAAAAAAGAAATAAGTTTGAAAAAAAATCTTCATTTTAGATTGCTTAATAGTATATAAAAGATTTAATATGAAGAACTTGATTAAAGAAAAAAGCTTTAATGTATTAATTAAATTAATCTATAATAAAATTATCACTTTTACAAATTCTCTTGCTGATACTAAAGTAAATAATATAGATTTTATTAACACTTAATATATTATAACATTGATAAAACTTTTTAATAGAAAGGTTTAAAAACTTTTATTTAAATACTGTATAAAAAAATATAATAAAAACTTAAATGAGATGATAAATCATATATTAATCTTAAATCATTGATTAAATGAATAGAAATTTCAGAATATCTTTCTACTGATAATTGATTTGAGCTAGTATTATATTATTTTAAAATAAAAGTAACTGATTATATAAAATATATGATTTAATATCAAGAATTGATATTTTATCTACCTGAATGAGTAACTTATTTTAGAATAGATAGAAGAGCATTCAGAGAAATATTAAAAAATATCAGATTTGATAGAAAAACTAAATAAAAGTCAGTGACTTAGCTCAATAAGTGAAAAGAAGAAGTATTACAAACAATAAATCTGAACTTTGTTGAAGCTACTTTCTTTTATAACTATATAAGAAATAGAAACTTTACAGTTTTTATTATCAGTCTGTATAAAATTGATAAACAGCTTGAGAAAAAATAAGGTCTTGCAGAAGCTAATATTAAATTTGATGATGAGTTAATTAATAATCTATCTTAATGATTAAAAAATCAGAAGAACTACTTCTTAAAAAAGATCTTAGATGAATTACCCTCTTTATATAGAAATATTAATCTTAATCTTAAAATAAAGCTTTAGTTAAATGTAAAGCTTATCAGAGATATAAACCACATACCTCTATAAAAAATAAATTTAAATGAATTAGAAGTAGTGAAAATCTATCTAAAAGTGAACTTAGCAAAAGACTTCATTATAGTAAGCTCAGCTTTCTATGTATTTTTTATTTTGATTAGCTGCAGTAAAAGAAAACTATAATTTTATATTAATTTTCACAAATTAAATATCATAATCAAACAGAATTAGTATTCATTGTCTCTGATAGATGAGTTAATAAATCAACTCAATGAAGTAAAATACTTCATAAAAGCTGAATATCTGATGAGTTTCACTGCATTTAAATAGACTCTGAATCTGAAGATTTGATCATATTTAGAATTTGCTATAAAATCTATAAATATCAAATATTTTCTTTTAAAGTAATAAATATCTCTATTTGCTTTCAATAATTCATCAATAATATCTTTCTTGATTATCTGAACAAGTTCGCAATAGTATTTATAAATAATTTTCTAATCTACAGTAGAACTTTTAAAAAATATAAGCAGTAAGTAAATCTAATATTAAATTAATTAAAGATAACCGACTTGTAAGCTAGTATCTGAAAATATAAATTTGCTATTCAGTGAATAAGATATTTAAAATTTATTATTATTATAGAGAGAATTGAAATAGACTTTGAGAAAACTGCTGTTATCACAAAATGGTAGATCTCAATTACAGTTAAAGATATTCAATTGTTTTTATAATTTAATAACTTCTATCAGTAATTTATAAAAAACTATGATTAAATTATAAAATCACTATATCAATTGGTAAAAAAGACTATTTTATTTATATAGATATCAGAATATCAGTTAATCTTTGAGTAATTAAAAATAGCTAATAAAAACTATAACTCTATATTATTATTACTCTGAATATAAAATCTATATTGAAATTGATGTCTCTAATAAAGTGATAACTGAAATACTAAGTCAAAGACTGAATAATAATCTTTGATATTTTATAATTTTCTACTTCAAGTCAATGAATAATATAGAGCTCAACTATAAGATTTATAATAAAAAAATACTTGCAGTCATCTAAGTATTACAGAAGTAATAAGCTGAGCTTGAGAGACTATAACAGAAAGAATAATTCAAGATTTTTACTAATCATTACATGCTAAAATACTTCATGATAATTAAGAAACTGGATATATATCAAATCTGCTGAATAGAATTTCTTTCTCACCTCTATTTTGAGATTAAATTCTAATCAGAGAAGAATAATACACTGACGAATGCACTAAGCAGAACTGAGTATATCAAAAAGCAATTAAATAACTATTTACAAATTATTCTAGAATGAAAGATCTTGAACTTTCAGATTATCTTTTTC
>NW_011371382.1:31467-33888 GCF_000150735.1 Paracoccidioides brasiliensis
TAGACTTGGTTATCTCTGACTGCAGCTCTCAGTTTCTATTAAACTTCTGAAATGAGTTTACAGAAATTTTAGATATAAAATTGAAAACTCTTAACAGTATATTATATATATATAGATGAATAGACTGAGATAACAAATCAGTATATTATTACTTATCTTTACTCATATGTTAATTACTATCAAAATAATTAAGATAAATAATTACTTATTATAAATTATACTTCAATAGTTACTTTAAACATCTTCATTAATATCTTCTTCTCTTTAGCTGCAAATGAATATAAGTCATAGATATTATTTGATTGAAGACCTCTGTCAAAAAAACTAAATGCAGAAGAGAGAATAAATTGAAAAACTGCTCAAAGCTTTATTAACTAAATGAAAGAGATTTGAGAGCAGATAGAAAAGAGTTTAAAAATAATATAGAAATAGATAAAGAAATATATTAATAGATATCACTAAGAATTTAACTTCACAGTGAGAGATTCTATCTATTTGATATTAAAATCATACAAAATCGACTAATTAAGCTATAATCTAACAGTATAAAATATAGATATCTTCAGAATTTTAGAGAAAATAAATAATATTTATAGATTAAACCTCTTTATAATCATAAAGATTCATTCAATCTTTTTCTCAGACAAGTTGTACGAGAATTTAAAAGACTATCTATTAGAAAAAACTATTAAATCACTAGACTCTACTAAGATAGATAAAGAAAACAATTAAAAGATAGAGTATATATTAGTCAGTTGAATGAATTGAAGTAAAGTGTAATATCAAGTTCACTAAAAGAGATTTGATAAAAATTTATTTTGATACCCAGCTTATAATTTTAAAAAATCATCACACATCATATATAACTTTTATAAAACTAATTCTACAAAAGCTGAATTATTAAAATGACTAGATGAGTGACTGAAAGATAGATAATTATCTGAAGAATGAGATTGATGATAATCTATTAGCATGAGAATATATTTATTTCTAGACTGAAAGATGTTATTAAGCTTAGTATCTAACTGAGCTCTGCTGAGACTCAGTGCTCAATTAGACTCAATATTAGATTAGACTCAGTATTTAATTAGATCTAACATTTATTATATAATTATATAACTATATAGATTATTATAATCTGAGCAGATCTCAGCACTCTCTTTATCTTATCAAGCTTAATATTTTATTATATAGCAGTTAGCAACATAAAGAGTTTTCTTCTTATGCAGCTCACATTTATACTTTAATAAAATATTTCTTTAAGTTTTATTTTATAATAATTAAAAATAATTATAAAGCTTTTTTACTCTTCTTATTAAATCTCTTTTGCATAGTCTGATACAGAAGCTATATAAAATATATATAATTATATCATAGCTTAAAAAAATAACTTTTTTTCTATATTAGAAAGTTGAACAATATTACTATATGAAGTCACTGACTTCTGTTCATTCTCTTTATCAAATTTAATATTTTTTTAATCTTTCTCTAAGTGCTCTTTATCTGTTCTGAGATAAATTACTCACTTAGTTAGATAAAATATCAATTTTTGATATAAAGTTATATATTTTGCACAATTAGTCACTTTTATTTCAAAATGATATAATGCTAATTCAGTTCAATTATTAGTAGAAAGATATTTTTATATCTTTGTTTACTTATTCAAAGATTTAAAATCAATATATGATTAATCATTTTATTTTAAATTTTATTATATCTCTTTATATAGTATTTAAATATAAGTTTTTAAAACTTTTTATTAAAGGGTTTTATCAACTTTATGATATATTAAGTGTCAATAAAATTTATATTATTTACTTTAGTATCAGCAAGAAAATTAATGAAAGTAATAATTTTATTATAGACTAATTTATTTAATATATTAAAACTTTTTTTAAATCAAGTTCTTCATATTAAATCTCTCATATACTATTGAGGAATTTGAGATGAAGATTTTTTTTAAATTTAGTTTTTTCTTAATTTGCTGAAAGTTTAATAATATCATTCTCAATGAACTTAGTGATTATCTATTAAGACTTCTATTTTATAAAATAGTTTTGAATAATATAATTTTTTTATCTTACAGCAATAGCACCTGAATATCTAAGTAGAAGTTTATAGATTTCTTTACTATAGTAATTAATTTTAAGAAGCTAATAAGTATTTAAATATTTAAAATTTATAAAATACTCTATTTTAAAATATTAAATTATTACTTTGTAGATTTTTTGATTTCTAAGTGATATTAATTATCTAAAAAGTATCAGTTATCTGAGTATAGATCTTTTGAAACTCAGTATATATATCAGTTATTGTATTGGTTACTGTTATTATTCTCTAAAAATAAAAAAAACTTATCATTAAAGTCAGTCTTATAATTCTTTTTGATAATCTTAATTTTATCTATCAGATGTAAAAACT